>NW_025932624.1:0-16799 GCF_000764305.2 Hyalella azteca
GCAACAGGCCATGGGCCTATTTCTTCAACGCCGACAATTCTATTCTATTCTATTCTAGTATAGAGAATTGCCCTAAGTCGAAAAAGTCAGTTACCCATTCTGTACCATCGTTCAAACAGAACAAATTACTTTAAATGCATTCGGCCATTCTGTGCCAATGTTTGAGCTGAAAAAATTTACCAGTAGTGCATTTTTTAATGTGAAAATATTTTGTTCATGTTCGAATTGAACAAATAAGCAGCAGTACATGTTCAAACTGTTGAAACGAACTGCAGTGAATTGTTACCATTGCCCAAATTACGAGTAGTGCATTGCTTAAACTGCATAAGTTTCCTGCACTGCACAGTTTTACACGTTGATTTAGATTCTTCTTCCTAAATCAAAGTTTATGGGAGCCTCTGAAGACTAGTTCAATGCGGCCCCATGACAGGACGGTTCAAGGAAATTACGGTATTTTATTTTTAGCTACAAATTTAGGTGTTCTGAAGAGTTTTCAATGTTTCTTGACCAGGGCAGAGAGTCCCACTCCAGGGCAGAGAGTCCCCATCCAGGGCAGAGAGTCCCAGTAACGGTTCTAAACACTCAAACAGTACACCTGGCGAAGCCAGTCAGGACTAGGCGACGCACAATATTTTTTTTAATCATCTCCAGCTGAACTGCATTTTGCAGTGGGATGCAGGGGGCATTGGTAGGTATTCGTCTATAGCCAGTAGTAGCTCCTTCGCCGGCTCAACGCCTCGGAGCGAGACAGCACTGCACAGCATCCATGGGCACTTTAAATTTGAGAACGATGACGTGGCAGCCGGCCGAAGCCGACTTTCGTCACGGGAGCTCAGCACAAAGAACCTCTTGCCTCAACGGTTAGAACAGAACTCCCTAGAGATGTTTACTCGATGAACGCAGCTGACTCTCTCCATCGGAAGAAACGGCTGTCTTGATTCAGATGGCTTCATCTTGTACCTTTATTTCATTTTTTATACTATTATGTAACAAGGTTGCCAGACGGTCTTGTTACTCCGGAGAAATTCCGCGATTTAGTTTTTCCAATTGCGTTGGCCGGCTAAAATTTACGATTGGGGCACTTCCTAGCTAAATAAATAAATAAAAAAAACACTAAATGGAATTTTTACACCGGAGCCTACAAATATACCAGTAAATATTGAGTTATACGCCTTTTTTGGCCCTTTTTATTCCCGGACTTGATCGTTTTTTAGGCCATCTGGCAACGCTGAATTATGTACCTCCACGTCCCAGATGGAAAAATACACTTCGTGTGCGCATATGTACCACTTCGGAGTAAACGTGTTAAATTGCACAAGTTACCTGTTGAGGATTGTTTAAACTGCACAAAAACATGCAGTGCATTGCTTAAACTACGCATATTATTTCCAGTGCGTGTTTAACTTTACAAATGACTTGCGGTAAATTGTTTCCCTTCACGAATAACCTGCAATGAATGCTTCACTTCACGAATGACCTTCGGTGCATGCTTAACTTCACGAATAACATGCAGTGCATTGGTACAAATAACCTGCAGTTCAAGTTTAACTTCACAAATAAACTCCATTGCATTGTTTGACTTCAAAAATAACCTGCAGTGCATTGTTTGACTTCAGAAATAACCTGCAGTGCATTGTTTGACTTCAGAAATAACCTGCAGTGCATTGTTTGACTTCATAAATTACCTGCAGTGCATCGTTTAATTTCACAAATAACCTGCAGTGCATTGTTTAATTTCAGAAATAACCTGCAGTGCATTGTTTTACTTCACAAATAACCTGCTGTGCATTGTTTGATTCACAACCTATTATGCATTGTTTGACTTCACATATATCCTGCCGTTTATTGTTTGACTTCACGAATAACCTAGAGTGCATTGTTTGACGTCATAAATGACCTGCAGTGCCTTATATGACTTAACAAATAACCTGCAGTTCATTATTTTACATCACAAATAACCTACAGTGTATTGTTTAACTTCAGAAATAACCTGCAGTGCATAGTTTAACTTCACAAATAAACTGCAGTGCATTGTTTTACTTCACAAATAACCTAAAGTGCATTGTTTAATTTCGAAAATAACCTGTAATGCATTGTTTAACTTCACTAATTATCAGTGGTGCCCTGTTTGAAAAACTGTTTCACGCAGCTCATGATGTTCCATTGGCAGCTGGTCGTGTTTGACATTCTGCTAGAACAAAGCACACGAAATTCAGATGAATCTTGAAATTTGCTTGAGGTGCTACACAATGATTTCTGCTGAATTGATTTAATTATGACTTGATTATCGTCTGCGTGTCTGCAATTACAACGGTGATCGCTGTTATTGAAATTTTAGCTATTAAATTTCGCATGAAATTAAGACATTAGGTCACTGGCCGAAAGACAAAGTTGATCAGTATTGGTAATATTATTAATTTATAAATCACTTTAATTAAAATTGAGTATTGAAATATTTGAATAGATAATTTAGCGGATGTATATGAAGTTACCTACTAAGCACCCACGCACCAACATTTATGTTGATCCTAAATACATTTAAGAAAATCTAATTTTGTAAATTTCTTGCCAATAGGCGATGCTAAATTAATGTGTTATTCTTCTACTCCGCGCACAATCGACCTTCGGGAAGTTCTTCATAAGTTTAGGTGGCTTTTTCATTCAGAACGACACTCTGATAGTACGCAATCAAGTTCCTGGTTTTGGATCTGTATTCAATTACGATTGCGCAAGAATTACTCGTACAATGATTTCTCATGGATCTGTTACTATTCATGTTATTCAAATTTTGACAAAAATTATTTTCCTATACAGGCTAAAATCCACAGATCAGAAATGATCAATGCTTAGGCTAAACTAGTACTTTTTTGCGGAGTTCGTTTTAATTCCTATATAATTTCACTGTGTGCAAATCTAATAAAAGATCGAGTCACAATGTAACAGAAGTTTGACGTTTCAACCCTACTCTATGTAGTCTTACAGAGTCGATTCGAATGATATATGAATTTTTACATAAAATTGCATGTCCGCTTAAAGCAGCATCATTGTTTCTACCTTTGTTTCACATCACTCCGATGTGCAGGGAACCACAAATGGCCAACTCGAGTTGCAGGATTGCATAACAGACAAATTCATGCACTCCATGAACAAATGATTAACAGTTGAAAATGACATGTTGAATGCTTTAATTTCTGACATAACAAGTTTCCGGGTTTACTTTGAACATTGATGATTTGAACATAGAAAAGACGAATGGCAGTGCAGCATGGACATCTTCAGCTACTATCAATTTTTCTATCATAGAGCGGTGAAAATTTGCATACTACGATATATTTTTTATGAAATAATTCAATCTTGTTCGTCATTATAATCATAAACACATTAAATATTGTGGCGTTGCAGTTATTGTTATCAAACCCAACCTCTTATAACTGCTTTGGAAAAATTGCAACTCGCCAGTGTGTGAAGAATTTAAGGAAACCTCAAACGAGACCAGCCGTTGTGGATTATTTATACCGGTCGACAGAAGGCACGTATTTATGTCGATGTATCACAGATAAATGTGTCAAGGAACAGCTATTAAAGTTAAATGCGTTCGGCAATTCTGTACAATGCAATGGGGATGTTTTTTAATTGAATTGTCGGTGTAGTAGGCACTCAAGCCTATTCACCCGCCTTGTTCGCCCTCATGCATAGCCGCCCCCCATTAGGTTACACGCGCAGATGGTGCACCCCAGGTGACTGCAAACTGAACGGCTAATGGTAGCTCTCAGGATCGAAAAGGCCCGGTCGGTCCGCCCAGTAGTTGTCAAGCCTGCTCTTGAAAGCGCTCACAGAGGGGGCAGTTACGACGCTGTCCGGAAGGCCGTTTCATACTGACACCACCCTCTGGGAGAAGAAGCTTGATCTCACATTTTTCGTTTTGTAAACTGGAATTTCTGATTGACTTGGAATCGGCTCACAAATCAACATTAAATCACGTAGAAAATTGATTCGCGGCATTATTGCAGTTAAATGTTACATGGAGCCAAAAGCTATACGACGCTTCTAACAACTGCCAGTTGCTCTAACTTACTGGTAGCCTTGCTTCAAAATAATCATATAATAATTTGAATAAATATTTTCCGAAGTCATAAGAGAAATTTTGTAATAAAAGTAATTTGATGTCACCAACGAATAAATAACGATTTCGATTATTTCGCGCAGTTAAATTTGTATTAATTCTCGCAATTATAGTTCGGCCGCGTTCCTCCTTGCTAAGAGACGTTCGAACACACGTGTAACCCATAAATAGTGCGACTTTCTAAAATTCCCGAAATTTTCTATCAGATACCTTAAAATTAACGACAATAAGTTTACATAAATTGGTTTTAATTTGTTTATTAAGAAACAGTGGAACTCTCCAGCTGAAGCTATTTATTAGCTTGAAGTAATTGTAAGATATTTATAAAATTTCTCATGATCCCAATCGTAATTTTCGCAACTGTTTTTCCATGAAAATTCCGCAAAGATTATGAATCGATATCAATTTAATTTCAGAGCAAATAAAATATATCAATCATATTGAATATTGAGACTATTATCAACTTATTTAGTCTGTACGGCTTATGAGTTAGATTTCACATCACGCGCTATGAGCGACAAATTCAATAATTGTGTTTTCTCTAATTGTGTCACATTAACATGCAATTAGTTAAACAATAGTGTGTGTGATTAACACGCATTAATTGTGTGTTAATCGACAAATTCATTAATTGTGTGTCTCGGTGCATCTGTGAGAGACCCAATATCACTTTGAAAAGAAATTTATGAACGATGTAGACTGAGTTAAAAATTATTGCGATGCCATTTTTCACCGAAGAACATACAACCATTCTATAAGGATTTACGAGAACCAAGTAAATAGAAAACATTTAAACGAATTCAAGATTATCGAAGAGCGTCTTCAACGTGAGAATTTTTTCAGGCATTCTACAGCTTCAGTGACTAAGTTACAAACACGCCTACAGTTTCCAACATTTATAAGAGGGACATTTGGTAGAGAATTAATCGGCCAAACTACTTTAAAAAAGGCGGAACAATTTTTGTAAGTTTGAATATCATCAAAACACCAAAGCAACTAAATTTTCTTAGCCTAAAATGTTTGAATTTCTTTCGCTGGTACACTGACGTGGTCTTATCATGAGCGTTATTTAAAAGCAGAAACATTCAATATCCGATCGAATTGAAGAATTTCAACTCCAACATAACTTCGATCAATGAAAACTGCGAGAATTTCAATGTTGGAGGAATTGGGGACAAGCCGTTGCATTTTCCCCGCAATACCCACAACGGCGTAAATTATCAGTAAACGCTCACATTTATCATTCTGCTCAAAACAATAAAAAATCAGTGAAAATAACAGCGTTGCAAGCACTCAAATCTCGTCAATTTAATTGCGTTGCTCAACACAAGCTTTTTCCACGATCTTGTCTCTTATACAACGAGCGTTAAGGTGCAACGCTAGTAGCTATTGCAGTTAGAGCAAAAAATTGAATGAATTTAATAAGGAGCAACGCTAGTACATCTATTGCAGTTAGAGCAAAAATTCAATTGAATTTCACTGACCTAAGAGAAGGAACGGGAGCGAGAGCGCCGAGGAGATCTGGAGCGGGAGCGGCTGCGGTCCCGACGATCGCGGGAGCGGGAGCGCGACCGTGACGCAGAGCGGCGACGTCGGGGCGAACGCGACCTGCGGGGCAACACGGTCAACTTATGATGAATGCAACACTAGTGATGAGTGCAACACTGGTGATGAGTGCAAAACTAGTGATGAGTGTATAGATGAGTACAATACCAGAGACAACGTTAGTTAAGCGCTTATAATGAGCTCTCAGCAACTGCAGTCAGCGTTAATGAAAGAATTCCATCCAGTTGCTAACTCAAAATTGCATAGGTTACCATTTATAATAAGTCAAGATTGGAGGGAGGAAGCCAGCACAATATAGTCACGAGGGAATCCTGTATAGAAATTACAGTAATATTCTCAGCTTTCAGCACAAGAATGGGCTTGCTTCCATAGTGAAAAGCTAAAAACTTGACCCAACTTCGTCAATAATCATTTTCGAACGGCAGTAAATATACAAATATGCCGCTTCTATATATGTGATCATTTTCAAGACAAAAGCAGTCACATGACAGTATATAAATATTAAACGTATTAGTGTGTTGCGGAGACATAAGAAATTAAAGATTTAATAAATTTCTTCCTCCTCAGCCGAGAAGTACAGAGATGGCTGTCTTTGTAAGAAAACGATAATAAAACTAAAATGTACAGTCCACCGCAACTGACACTAATGCGAAATGTACGAGTATGCTCTAAATTTTCCTGTACCTGCAGACCCTTGTTTACTTTTATTCGATCATTTCTGGTTGTCAATACCATGCAATAAATCTTATATGATTCGGTTTGTATGACGAGCAGAATAGTTCATAAAATTAGAATGTAATATTGTTTCAAGTAGCTTTAAGTTGAGGCAAACAAAATTTCTCTTATGAAACAAGCAGCAGTTGACTTGAACATTACTTTCACAGAAGTATTTCATTCCCAATCGCCAAAAACCACTACAAAGTATTCTAGTTTATTCTTGAATTAACGGTGGGAATTTATTACAAACTGTAACTGGATAAAGATCCAACATTATAGACGAGAAACTCTGCACATGAACCCTATAGGCGTTAGCCCAGCTACCGAAGAGCAATATAGCAAATATTAAAAGTTCTAGCCCTTAGATGCGAAGCATTGCGAGCACTATAAACGACTTAAGAGGCCGGTGGAGCGGCCGCCAGGCGCGTTAATCCCTATGAGGGTTCTTGACAATGAAGGCAACCAATAACTCTCCTCCTAAATAAGATACAAGTCTGAAATTTGGAATGGTGATCTGGCTAATTATTTCCAATTAAAGGACAGTAAGATATATTATGTAAACTATGTATTTTCACTTTTATCACGAACAAAAATTTTAAACCATATGAAGATCGTAAAATGAGCGACTTTTTCTAGCGCGACAACATTTTCTAACATTTTCGCGACACAAGTTAATTTAACTATTTATTCTTCATTGACCTCTACACAAAGCATTTCTGAATCATTCATTTAGCATTAGATATTAGTCGACATTATTAGTGGTAAGTGAAAATTCCGTAGATTTAAGCAAGGCCTGACCCGGCCATTGTCGTACTGGGTGTAGGCGCAGCCTATGCTGTGGCAATAAATCTTCTGTCGTTCAAGGTAAACATTCCTTCTTCCCTCCCTCTTCTCTTCGCAGTTCCTTTCGATCAGCTTTCAAAGCCCTTGTCTGAAGCTGCGGAGTCTTTTAAAGGGTCTAAACTAACAATGCATGTTTCCATGCATCGTCAATAATATGAAAATGTTGTTAAGGTGATCGTAAATGAGCATCATGCGTCAGGATAATTACGAAGAGTTAATCGAAAGAATGTTTTAAAATATGAAGAGAATGAATGCATAAACAGCACAATTCAATATAAAATTTCATATTTGCTACCACACGAACGATTATTTTAATGCAAATTGTTGAATTAAATGAGCTATAATATAGCATATTGAATTTTAAACCTATATGGCACTATGCAATCATGGGAGCATTCATGTCGATCTTGAAATTTTAAATGTCAGAAATTCATTACAAACGGTTAATTATTGTACAGATTACGAAGAGATAATCGTAATTATGTTTTAAAGTGTGAAGAGAATGAATGCATAAACAGCACAATGTAATATTTAATTGTCATTTAGTACAACTTGAACGATCGTGTTACATATTTCAAATAATTGAATTCATCTCAATTTTGTATTCCTGACAGTCGTTTCACCATCGCTTGGTTGTCGTACAGTACTTTAAAAAGGCCACGGGATGCCAATTAGTCACTTGGCGTTTCAAGAGGGACCTCCCTCTTCCCGCACAGTTTGGCGGCAAAGAATTCAGGGGAGGGGCGGGGAAAGCGATTTATTGACGAACGAATTAATTGTTAAAGTAATTGTGCTGGATATTATACCTATGTGTGTGACATAATATTTACGGCATGCAGGTCTTTTATTGGCATGTGTGTACAGGGAATATATACGCATATACACTGACATTATGGGGATGAGGGTGGAAGGGTTTGTGTGTGCGTGTGAACACATTGTACACGCTCAGTGTGCGTACATCAGTGCTCACGCTCAGTGTGCGTAAAAATCTCCCCCCAACCGCTGCCTCCTCCCTAAGTCCCCCCGCTTCCCCATCGTTGAGTTCCTCTCAAGTCTAAAGCAACCCTCCTCGCCGCATGACGAGATTGTGACGAATTAACTGACCATTTTAATTTGTTAATAAATAAAAAACTAAGAATGTTATGAAGTTGAAACTTGTTTTATTTAAAAGAAGCACATTTTTATGGTAATATTGTATCATAGTTACGTCATTATCCTGTATAGCTTGCTATATTTGTGTTTAATTATCAAGCCTTAACTTTTCATCATGATTCGCTACAGCAAAGAAGAAAGAACGAAAATTCTGCAAACCTACATCAGGACAATGTCAATAGCAGAAGTTCACATGATTACAGGATCCATTTCAAAACAAGAATCAGTCCTTCAAAAAAAAATAATTTTTTCTAGTGAAAAAAAAAAAATTTCGCCAGAATTACTAATGAAGGTTATGAAAGCAACGAAGAGAAGAGCCCTATTTTGTCAAAACAATTGTGGTGGGCATTTAAAATATATTATATTTAAAAACTAGGATACAATACTACCATAAAAATGTTCTTCTTTTAAATAAAACAAGTTTCAACTTCATAACGTTCGTAGTTTTTTATTTATTAACAAATTAAAAGGGTCAGTTAATTCTGGTACACCCTGTATATAAAAAAATGTATTTGGTGGTGAAAAAGTTTGGCCTATACGTGTCAAGCACCGCTAGTATATCGTCCAAATATTTTTTACGTTTTTTATGAAAAAGCACAACGATCCAGCTGCTTATGCCTGCACCCACAGGCGTGTGCCGGAATCGGTGCTTCGTGGACACGCGGTGCCTGGCGGTGTCCATCACTCAGGAGGCCTCCGTGTCCAAGTGTTACTTCAGCAGCAGCGCCTCGGTGCTCACCAACTTACTCATCACAGACCGAACCTACATCACCTTCACGAAGAAAAGAGGTATTTTTTATTTGCCTGTTAAACAATTTTTGATTCGGTATTCTTTCAGGATGGTCGCTACAGTATTTAGGCAAGATAAAATATGCCAAATTTGAATATGCCCCCATTCATAATGTTACTATATACAGAGAATTGTGAAAATAACTTTTTTTTTCTAAATGCATCAGAAAATAAAAACAAACCCTGAGTAAACTTATCTGTCATAATATTGCAAAGCTCCAACAGGTTTTAGCGTGTGGAATAGATGTGTTGTCGAACCACAGTCACCAAATATTGTAGGTACCTATATACAAACGATGAACCCCTCAATAGTCTCCAATTTAAGTCATTTGATTGCAATAATGCTTCAAATTCTTGTCCGATGATAAATTAAGCCGCTTTATTGGTGACATTGGATATTTTTTGATGGAGATGTAGAGAATTTTTCCTAACAAGTTCTTTATATCCCGTCAGATGCGTGCAAGCCAGGCTTTGAAGCTGCAGGCGGATTCTGCTACTTTTTCTCTGCCGATCCAGTCAACTTTGCTACGGCTAAAAGCTCGTGCCCGCCATCGGGCAGTGTGCTCGCCTATCCATCCTCTGCTGCCCAAATGGCTAATCTCGTGGCTTACCTCAACAGCAGTGAGTCGAAAACAGGCGGTTCAATTGTTTTAAATTTCCAGGTTCAAATTGTGAACGTAAAGTCGAGGATTTGCATTGATACGTTTACTCCGCTCAATAGGTTTCTTAAACAGCGTGTTTGGTTTCAGGCCTTTGTCTCAGATCCTTAAAAATGTGCGTTTGCAATCATACAACGGCTGGCACAATTTCTTCAAGATTAAGGTTTTATTGTCTCATTGGCTTTTGTGAAATGATTTGAGAGCTGTTTTAGCTGAGAAGTTAATTAATTAGCTAAAGCGGCGCTCATCGAAACTATGGTACGACTTTTCACTAAAATTTTAAATAACAACAAATAAAAAAATATGTGACATGATGAATTATGAATTTCAAGGGCAGAATCATGAAATCACTAGAAATTTTATTCGGTTCAGTTTCAACGCGTTTAAAAAGATTGAAAAGATTACCGTGAGGAAGAATTTATTTCCTGCCTACGAACAAAAGATGCGCTGGGTACAAATACTTCAATAAGGTACAAATACCCTCATAGGATGAAACGGACTTCTTCCGCAAGCAGCAAGAAAACTTTAAACAATGCAATAATTTACTAGTTTATTCTCATTCGATTACTCATTTCTTTGTGTGTATCACTATACATTTTTCGGTAGCCAATTCATCCACTCAGTCATTCCTCCTGCTCGTGAAGTCACTCACTCAGTTTGGGAGCTGGACTCAAATCAGTCGGGATCCAGCAATTTGTTTTCTTTGAGTGTCAGGAATCGATGACTGCTCTGAGGATAGTGCCTGCGTGTGCATGAGGCAAAGTAAAAGGGGCTGTGCTTGCGGCCTCTTTTCTGAATGCTAATGATATCATTCATTTACCTGAGTCATTTTTTTCCACATAAGTCATCGCTCTAGTTGGCCAAATTCATTTAATAATCTTCTTCACCCCCGCTGAAGAATCTTATTAAATTACAGAAAGAAAAAGTTAACTTAGATTTTCTGAAAACCATTTTCGCTATTCGCTTCATGTAATGCAGTTGTTTATAAGTTCCCATATACATGTGCGCTCTTATATATGAATGGGGTCAGATGGTTCTAGGCTTGACGGATGACTATATAATCTTACGAATATATTATTTGAAGCTCGTGTGCAGCTTTGAATTCTTTTTTCACATGACTTTTACCTTCGCCAATGCGCGAGCTATTTATAACCCGAAGAATGCATTCGTCAAAGGCTTATATAATAATTGATTTGAATCGAATTGAACGAAATAAAATCTGGCATTCTATCCCAAATTCAATAAAATTGTATGCTCAATGATTGCACATTTCCATACAATATATGAACATGTGCGTTATTCTTCACATTATCTTCACATTATTATGTGCGTGTTTCTTCATTTACAGACATTTCTGGAGTAAACGACTGGTGGGTCGATTTGACTCTGAATGCGGGCCTGTGGTTCTGGAAGGACGGAACGGTAGCCACTGGAAAAAATTTGGGAAACAATAAGAATCAAACCTGCGCCAGACTCGATGCTTCCCGTACCTACGAGCCAAATGACAAAGAGTGCACGGAAACGTTCCGTTTCGTTTGCCAGTACAAGGTGTGAGCTTGAGTTCTCCATGGACTGTACTTATTGCACTGATGAAATCAATTGCTTGACATTCCACTCGCGCATATATTAATACGATTACAACAGATGAAATTATCCCGCTCTGTGAATTTGAACGCAACAGTCACATGAAAATCCTAGTAAACGTAATGGATTAACCCACTTAAATGCACTTGTTTTTCGCGCATTTTCTCATTTATGAAAAAAGCGCTATTGTGCTCGTCATGTCCGTCTGCCCGTGACTTCACATTTTCGCCGACGAGAAAATGCACTCTGTCACTCACTGCAGTGAGTATTGAGATATATTTATTAGAAAATTCAGATAATGTCGAGAACAGATGTGATCATGTGCACCATACATGAATGATCTAATTAACAAAATTAATTTCTTTGAGCATGGAATAGTCAAAATGACAGTAAAAACACATTCCGCCTGCAAACCCAATGCCATGGTTTTTGAATGAGTTGAAAGTAAAAATCAGAACGTATACGTTCTAATATACATTTATACAGGTTTGGTTGAAGACCAGAGCGTACTTTTTATTTACGATTTTCTTATTGTTCTTTTCGATAAGCCGAACAAAATTTCTAGCTGGAGCTTGGAGATCAAAAAGTAGATTACCGAATGACATTTTATTGCAGTGCGACGTTTCGAATATATCAATATTCATTATCAAGCAAGTGAACAGTTATTACAACGCTANAAATTATTCTCGGATTAATTTGATTTTCGATTTTGAACCGTATCTACAATACTTTCTGTATGAACTTATGTCATGTCCAAATTTCAATTTTAGCGTTGTAATAACTGTTCACTTGCTTGATAATGAATATTGATATATTCGAAACGTCGCACTGCAATAAAATGTCATTCGGTAATCTACTTTTTGATCTCCAAGCTCCAGCTAGAAATTTTGTTCGGCTTATCGAAAAGAACAATAAGAAAATCGTAAATAAAAAGTACGCTCTGGTCTTCAACCAAACCTGTATAAATGAAGAACTTCTGCCTAACTACACTAATGTTCTAATATACGTATACGCATACTACGTATATTACATCAGTGCAGGTTTAGCTTCGCAAATGACTTGCGGTGCATGATTTAACGTCACGAACAACCTGCAGTGCATTGTTTAACATCACGAATAACCTGCAGTGCATTGTTACAAATAACCTGCAGTGCATGCTTAATCAACTTCACTAATGACGTACGTGCGGTGCATTGTTACAAAAAACCTCCAGCGCATGTTTAACTTAACAAATGACCTGCAGTGCATTGTTCATCTTCACAAATAACCTGCAGTTAATTGTTCGTCTCCACTATATACCAGTATTGCACTGTTTAAAAGACTGTATTACACACCTCATGGCGTTCACATCACCAGGTGGACGTGGTTGAATTCTGCTACAAAAAAGCAAACGCAATGCAGAAGAATCTTGAAATTTTATTTTGGTGCGAAACAATAATTTTTGGTGAATTATTATAATCATGACTTGGTTATCGCCGTTGTGGCTGCAATTACGACGGTGATCGCTTTGATTGAAATTTCAACAATTAAATACTGCATGAAATAAAGATATGAGGTCAGTGGCCAGAAAGCAAATTTGATCAGAAGTTGTAATATTATTTATTTATATCTAACTCTAATTTTAATAGTGTATTAACATGTTTAAATAGCTAATTTAACGGATGTATATGAAGTTACCCATTAAGCACTCACAAACCAAGATTTATATTGATCATAAATACCATAAGAAAATTTCATTTTCCAAATTTCTTGCCCATAGGCGATGCTAAATTATTGTTGGTGTTCTTCTACTTCTCGCGCAATCGACTTTCGGAAGTTCTGCATAAGTTTAGATGACTTTTTTATTCAGAACGACACCCTGATAGTACGCAATCATGTTCCGGCATGGTTTTTGATCTGCATGTATTCAATTACAATGATGGGCCATGGATCTGTTACATAATATTCATGCTATTCGAAATTTGACAAAATTTATTTTCCATAATAGTCTTCATCCAAAATAACAGATCATAATTGATCAACACGGATATTTATTCAATGACCTCAAAATGCTTAGGCTAAACTGGTAGGGCAACATGGGGCAGCGCCCCCCTTTTTTTAAACTAAACTTTTAATGAAGTTTTGATTGATACGAGGTGGTTCTTTGTTTTGTTTAAAGGTACAACTAATGAGGAAGGTATGATGTGAATTAGACGCCTATAGAGTTATTCAATTTTTAATGAAACACTATTTTGTAAAAAGTGTTCAAATGAGCCCATTGCCACCCTTGGGGCTATGGGCCCATGGGCTTGGGGCAAGGCGCCCACCGTTGGTCCCATTACCACAATTACATATTTTTCGTTTTTAACTGTAAACAACACTTTACAGTTAAAAATTAGAAAAATGAAATAAAAAATATGACATTCATTCATTTATTAACAACCCAAAAAATCATATCCTTAACTTGAAAAAAATATAAGTCAGTACTCACTGCAGTGAGTGACAGAGAGCGCATTTTCTCGTCGACGAGAACTTGAGGTCACGGACAGACGGACGGACAGACGGAAAGACAGACAGACAGACGGACTTGGCGAGCACAATAGTGCATTTTTTCCATAAATGAGAAAATGTGCTAAAAATATACTCTTGGCTTAAAAAACCTATAACTGACGTGAAGAAAAATATTTCATTGACATAAAAATATATATCCTTGAATTGAAAAATATATCCTTGCGATAAAACATTTGTCCTTGACATAAAAAAATGTATCTTTGACTAGAAAAAAATATTTAGTTGATCAGAAAAAACTTCGTTCCAGTTTCGTCCATAATCCAGATATTATGTGCAGAGAATTCGTACCTAATCGTGATTTCATCCAACACCATAAAAACTCATCAACTTTTGGCTCATTGGTGTTGACTGAAATCAATTTTTGGCAAGGCCAAAAATACGCATAGGGTCAAAGGGGTCATAAAAACGCATAACTAGAAACTAAACCTACTGCCTTGAGGCGGCAAATAAAAACATTATGCAATATGAAGTGTAATTTGTAATTCAAAAAGCTAGTCATAGTTTTGAAAAGGTCATTGAGACAAATCTAATGATGTATAACACAAGACTTCACCATGGGCCCTTTGCCCCGTGACACGCGTGGGCCCGTTGCCCCACTAGGTATCATTTCAATTTATATCGTGTCAACATTTTATTTTAAAAGTTAATAGTCTAAACTTGATCTCAAAATTATTCCTATAAATATTACTTTCAAAATATAATTCACAGTAATTTCAAAAGCTTCATCTACAGTAATCGAAAACAGTTTTATTTAGCAGCAAAAAAAATAAACATTTTATCTGGGCTAAAACAGTTATTCACAAATAACTTAATAACGCAAACACTTAGCAAAACGTAAATCCGTACACTTCATCCCAGTGAAACTGTCGACCGACGGTAGAGAACACGGACCAAAATCGGCCATACTTAGCGAGAAACCCGCTATGGGTCCATGACCCGCAGTGGGCTCGCTGCCCCATGTTGCCCCTACAAACATTACATAGATTGTTTTATATCCTAAAAAATACAACTGTGTGCAAATCTAATAAAAGAGTCACAAAGTAACTGAAGTTTGACGTTTCAATCCGACATCTTGTACTCTTACTGAGTCGATTCCAGCGATATTTGTATTTTTACAGTAATTTGCAAGTCGGCTTAAGGCAGCATCATTGTTTCCACCCTTGTTTCGCGTCGCTCCGTTATGCATCCAACTGAAGCAATTTATTAGCTTGAATAAATTGCCAGATTTTCATAAAATTACTCATGAGCCCAATCGTAATTTTCACAAGTATTTTTTCCATGAAAATTCCGCTAAGATTATCAATCGATATCAATTTAATTTCAGTGCAAATAAAATATCTCAACCATTACAAATATCGAGACTATTATCAACTTAATTAATTTGTATTGATTATTAGGAAGAGTCTGATTCCACATCACACGCGATGCTCTCGTGAGCGACAAATTCATTGATTGTGTGTCTGTGATGAAGTGGTGACATCTACCGTGTGAGCTTCTAAAGAATTTATTTTTTGCAGCCGACTTCTACATTTTTCTTGTTGGCTGGCATATTCCCTTTTATATGTATGACTGCCAATTCTACCAGTACAGTTCGTTGAGAGTTTTAGATTTATATTTCATGCATAAAATGTATTATGTTTTTTCAGCCCCATTTACTAACATCTCATTTATATTTACTGGAAGCTCGTATTATACGCGTAAATTATATCACGTCTTAATAATCATAGTTAAAGGCCTGTAGTCAAGCTCGTCCAGTTCTTTATAGGGTACGGACGTGCATTGCGTGTCAATCAAAATTGTCTATCTAATTGCGCGTCGCGTGTCAATCAGGAATGACAACTCGCGGCTTTAGCCTTCACGCCGAACAGTGTGACATGACTCTGTTGGAGAGCGATTTTTTGATCCCTACAATCTCTGCATACTTTTAAACGATAACTTAACTCTAATAACGCCAACAGTTATTATCCAATCTGAATTTGTGCTGTGACGAGAGTGGATGTGCAGTGCTGATGTGAGATGTACAGTGACGTTGAATTTAGTAATAAGCAATATCAGGTATGAGGCTTTCACTAAAGCATGTTCGTGACTTTTGGTCTGACTAACGTTGATGTATCACGTGCAAATCGAGGTCATTACCAGTAATTTGGATCCAAGAATTTTTCGTCTTGCTTAGCAAAAGCTGATTTATTTCTGTGATATGGAGAACTGCAGTGCCGGCCGATTCGAGCAATCAGAGTTGAGCTGAGAACGAAGGTTGGCCGCTAAATTGCGGTGTTCGGGATAATTATGACAGAATTCATTTCATGTAACGGGAGATCGACTAGTAAATTTAGAAATTATGTTTGTTATCATGCTCTTTAATAGCATTTTTAAGTTTTCACTTCTCATTTTGTTTGGAGACGTCTAAATTCTATAGTTATTGGCGAAATAGTTTGTTCAACGAAATAGCTTGCATTTCTCATCAATATAAATCTAGCAATAAATTTACAAATAGTTGTCTGACTTACAGTATCTTAATTAGTCCTACGAAGATAGGACATCATAACAAAAAAGCTAAAAAAATACTCAAGGTTAGAGCATTGGTCGTTGTGCTCATTACTGAATCTAGGACGGCATGACTAGGTGTGACAATATAAACCGCCTAGATTATAGGTACTGTAGGTTTCAATAACTATATATATGATGGTTAATAACTTGTTTATTCATTGTGTGACTCGGTACTGTGCTCATTACTGAATCTAGGTCGGCTTGACTAGGTGTGACAATATAAACCACGTAGATTATAGGTACTGTAGGTTTCAATAACTATACCTGAT
>NW_025932625.1:0-23882 GCF_000764305.2 Hyalella azteca
GCCCCCCATTTGCAAACTATGACACTTTCCTAAAATTTGTCATTTGCATATGTAACTAGAAGAGTTCTACTACAATGCATCAAAACCTGGAGTTATTTAACCAAAAAATAAAAAAATTGCAGGGGGTACTCTGACAGGCTTTAAATAATAGCTTTTTTTCGTGCGTCACATTTTTAATTTTTTAATGTATTAGATATGCAAACTTTTTAAATCTTTCTATTGTGTTATGTAGCCTCAGTATTAGGCCTTTAATGCCCATTGACAAAATTTTTCTATGTCTAATAGTTTTTGAGTTGTGGGGTTTTTTGTACAAAAAACGAAAAGTGGTCTAAGTTACCCCGCCGGTCTAAGTTACCCCATTTTACGGTACGGTACTTGATAATAACTTCTTAACATGAGACATTCCATAAACAAAATTGTGCTCATTTTAAAGGTCTTTGCAAGGGCTATTGTATGGCATTTTAAAAAAATTCCGATATGCTATTTGTAAGGTGCAAAAAGCAAAAAAAAAAAAAAAATGTTCCAAATTACCCTTGACCTTGAGAATGGGATAATTAGGGATACTTGAAATAAAACATAATCATAAAATGTTTGAACTTGAAGCATGCAGAGACTCAGAGTGTACCTACTCATCCATTACTAAGTCTGTTAGTAAAGTACTCCAAAGTCCTCCTTTTCATTTGTAGGACTAGGAGATGTAGAATAAATGAGGTTTTCTGTGATTTGTACTTGTTTTTACAACACTTCTCTTCAACTTCACTTCTTGTTTGTTTGTTTGTTTGTTTGTCTGTCTGTCTGTCTGTCTGCTACAAATCTTGTAATCGTAATTTAATACACTTCTACTTCTCCTATCGATCTGAAATTTTGCACACTTGTGTAAAGTTGGAGACAATGCATGAATCAAATGTCAAAATAAATGATTTTAAAAATGTAATTTTTTTTTTCAATATTAAAAAAATATAAAAAATAATTTTGTCAGCTACAAATCTTATAACTGATATATGACACACTTTTACCTGTCAAATTGATCTGAAATTTTGCACACTTGTGTGAAATCAGAGGCAATGCATGAATCAATTAACATAATAAATAATTTTGAAAAAAATTTATATAATGAAGAAATTTATATATACTGGTATTAAAAAATTGAAAAATATTTTTTTTTAATTTTCGAAAATTAGATGAGAAATTCATTGTACATCTGTAAGATTGGAGATACTGGATTCTTTAGAAGTGTTGTATTTAAAAAGTAATTTTTAAACGTATATTATTCCCTCTAATGATGATAATACCATATCCATTTTTCATCAACAAAAACTATTTCTCCCTTTCTATATCTAAAATTTTTAAAACCCCACAATAAACTTCCATGTCATTGGCATCAACCTTGTCCACTGCAAGCTTCATATCAGCAGCCAATAATCATAGTGGCAAAGCAGAGAGTTTTTAGACTCTCCCTCAAGTTCAATTTTGAGTCCTATAAGTAGACCAGTAAAGTATCATGGATACCAGCATTATCATCGTACATAAGAAATTGGTATAAGTCTTGAGTAAACGAGGAAATTAAAAATGAACTGAATTCAACTGATGCTAAAAAATCTCTGGTTTGTGGTAGCCGTGTAGGATTTCCTATGGCAGCCGTGTAGGATTTCCTATGGCAGCCTATGGCAGTCGTGTAGGATTTCCTTTGTAAGCTTACAGGACTGGCCGACTGGGGTTGTAATTTTTTACATTTTAATTGGGTCAAGTGAATTCACTATGAAAAAAAAATATTGTAAAAAACATATGTGACACAGAAAGGAATATTTAGTGATTACCATTTTTTTTTGGAGAAATAAATCAAAGTTTAGGTTAATTACTTTTCATTCTATCTTGCCTGGTGCACAATTCTGCCTATGACATTCTATGCACATATTTGTTGACCAAAGATGCATTAGTTTTTTTGTTACATATCATTTTTTTGTGAGACAGGTAAATTTAATCAATATTTTTTTTGTCATTAACCGATTTTTTGTTAACTGGAGCCTTTGCTAACCAAGGTTAATGTAAATGCATTTTTTGGGTCCTATATTAAATTATTAAATGCAGTCCTATATTTCCCCTGGGTGGTGTCCCTTATTATCCCGTAATGCTGAAATGGCTGCCATTTTGTTTATGATTGAGGTACGCAAATTCCATCAATAAAGTTTTAAATCCAACACCTGTCTGCAATTTTTATTTTGAGGGAAAATTTTTTATTACAGCAACTGTATTTTTATTACAGACATTAGCAGAAGTAATTTTCAAAAATATAATTTTTTAACAATTTTCGGGGATTTTTTAGTGCTAGTAAATGTATGATTTCTTAACTTCCTTTATGCTACATAGATAGGAAAAAAGTTGAACTTTATTCCACTATTTATAATTCTAAAATATTTCAATTACTTTTGCTTCTATGGCATTTTTATGCCATGGCCAAGGACTGTCTTAATATACTCCACCCGACCCATATTACCCCGTTTGACAGTAGATATACCTATTACATACCAGACCAAAATCATCTGTAAAATAGGCTAGTTGAGTTTATTTTGAAAAAATTCCAAGAATTTAAATGGCCCATGGGCAACTTTGGCTGATTCACATACCATGTGGGCCTGACATCAATTTCTACCATTTGAAAAATTGGGCAGAAGCACCCCTGAGATTGTTGTCATATTCATACATTTTTATGGCCCTTGCCAAATTCCTTCCATAAAAAATGGAACAAATGGCATATTGTTGCTGGCAATTTTGAAAATTGCCTGTAAAATGTTAGTTTTTACCTGCAGTTTTTGGAAATTTATGCCCAATACTCTAGATTGGGGTTTCTGATTGTAGCCCAACCAATCTTCTCATGAAATTTATAAAATTTTGATACAGTTTCTAAATAATTAATTTAAAGAAGAGCTACAAATCTAAATTCCTTTCAGTTTAACATTTCAGTTTAAACATGTTAACATTTTTAATGGTCTGTTAACGTATGACATTGTTAGGTCATTGTTATTAGCCTCTTTTAAAATATTTCATCAGCTGTTAGCATTCAGGTTAGCATTTATGTGTTCAGGGTTCAGGTAATTCTAGGAATAATGGTATTTATATATTAAAGATGAATCCATAATAGTAATTCAATAAGTTCCCAAATGTCAGCTATGTAAATGAAATGTAGTTTGAAATTTTCAGATCCAATAATATGTGTGCATTTGTTCACACATTACCCCTGCTGAATTCCATGCTGTTAATAATGATGTATTCTAATATTTAATTAATATTATTGTTGATGTGCAAGTGCAGGTAAGTCCTCCTTCTGTGCAACCTTGACAATGTTTTACATCTGCCACCATGTGCCTAAATGGTTGCTCATTTTTCATTTGATTTCATCATTTGATTTTTGATGCTAGCAGTTCCTAGTGCATTTATGGAAAAAATTGACTATTGTGCTCGTCATGTCCATCCACAAATTCACGTCATAGGCGGACAAGAAAATTTGCTCTCTATCACTCACTGCAGTGAGTACTGATAGAATTTTTATTTTCATTTCAGATTTCTGTTGATCCTTCAATACTTGAACTTCGTGCACATTTGTTGTGTGTCAAATACCATCACAATGGGGAAAGTTTCTGTGAAGTAAGTTTGTATTTATTACTTACTTTATACTTAATGATATTTATTTGATGATATATGTATAATTTTATACATGGTTATGTTAAAGTTATATTTCAATGTAGTTTGATTGGAAAATCAATAATTTCAGATTGGAAGCCGTTCAATTTCTCCTACTTCAAGTACCAGAAAAATGATCAAATTTGAAATAGGGAAATAAATATTAATAAATTGTATATAATGAAATATTGATAATAAGGTTTATAAGCAATACTTCGTGATATGTAATAAAATATAATCAATCTTATTCACAGATCAAATATTAATTAGGCTTCTAATCAACTAATCAATACTTAACAGATCTGAAGGCAAGGAGGAAAAGCCTGCTGCCTTGGGCATGGCCAAGATGAGTCGGGTTCTCAAGAAGAAGACGTCCAAGAAGAGTTATTCTCTGGTGCCGTCTCCAGAGATCAAGAAGATGGGCGCAGCCAAAGTCAAAACTGAGAAAATAAAGGCTAAATCTTTCCTACAGAATAGCCCTTCTATGATGCAGTCTCCAGAGAAGAAGAAGCAACTTGTGGCTGCCAAAATCAAAATGGAAAAAAAGAAAGCAAAATCTCTCCAAGCGATGGCTGATTCTGCAGTACCGTCTCAAGAGATGAAAAAGCTTTCAGCTGTTAAAATCAAAACGGAGAAAATGGAAGCAAAATCTCTCCAAGCGATGGCTGATTCTGCAGTACCGTCTCAAGAGATGAAAAAGCTTTCAGCTGTTAAAATCAAAACGGAGAAAATGGAAGCAAAATCTCTCCAAGCGACAACTGATTCTCAAGTGCCGTCTCAGGAGATGAAAAAGCTTTCAGCTGTTAAAGTCAAAACTGAGAAGAAAAGAGAAAAATCTCTACAAGCGACAACAGATTCTAAAGTACCATCTCATGAGAAGAAAAAGCTTTCAGCTGTTAAAATCAAAACAGAGAAAATGGAAGCAAAATCTCTCCAAGCGACAACAGATTCTCAAGTGCCATCTCATGAGATGAAAAAGCTTTCCGCTGTCAAAGTCAAAACTGAGAAGAAAAGAGAAAAATCCCCTCATATAGTGAAGAAGGAAGCACAAAATATGAAATCTCCCGAAGTTGAAATTACCTTCAAACGTAAGTCAGAGCAAGCAAGATTGGCAAAAAAATCTGTGAAAAAATCTAAAACTGAACCCAGTTCAAAGCTCAACAGATTTGATGAGATGAAGAAAATCCACAATACGCTTAAGGAAAAGAAAGAGAAGACCATCAAGCAGAGAGAAGAAGATAAGGAAGATAAGAAGGGAGAAGAAGATAAGGAGTCGGATGAGTCGGCTGACGAGGATGACGAGGCGTGCAGGAGCTATGCTCAAGACTTTGGCATGGACGAAACAAATGAAGTTTTGGAAGCCGGTGATTCAGATGTGGAGGAGGCAAGTAAACAGGAAAAAAGGGAGAAGAAACAAAAGAAAAAGAAGCAAAAAGAAGCGTGGGTGAATCGCAATCACCCTGATGAGGTGGCCCGCACCGTCTTCGTTTCAAACGTCAGCCTCAGCACCACAGGCAAAAAAATGCTGGCTTTCATGAAACCATATGGCAAAGTGCTCAATGTTAGGTGAGTTGGCATGGATGAAGCCATATGGCAAGGTGCTCAATGTTAGGTGAGTTGGCATAGATGAAGCCATATGGCAAGGTGCTCAATGTTAGGTGAGTTGGCATAGATGAAGCCATATGGCAAAGTGCTCAATGTTAGGTGAATTTGTACCTTAGATGGGCAATGACTATTTCATTGTGTTATATAAAGCTATTTTATATAATAAAATAAAGCTCAGATAATTTATGACAATTTATGACAAGGTAAAAGAATTTATGACAATTTTCTAGCCATACTTTGTTACATGAAACAATGAACTCTTGTAGAAAAAATGCCATTTATAAATTGTCAAAATCCATGTTGTTGATGATTGAATTTTCTGTATGGAATGACCATATTCTTTCCTGATAAAATCTTTAGGTTATATATACATTGGGTGAGAATTGTTCATGGATCTTTATTATTCATTGCCATTCATTCATGGAAAAAAAAAATTCATGAGATTCTTATGCTCAAAAGTAGAACTTTTCTTTGAGATGACACAAAAAGTTTAAACTTTTTCTAACTACAGTGTTATTGCAGGATTAACTAATGTTAATAATACTATAGTATTAATTATTACTGTAGTATTGCAGGTTTAACTAATGTTAATAACACATATTATTAACAATAATTGTAATATTAATACTAATAATACTATAGTAATAATAATTACTGTGCTATTGCAGGTTTAACTGATGTTAATAATACAAATAATACTAAAAATACCACTTTTAATTCCATAGTATTAAAATTAATGTGGTATTACAGGTTCAGCTAATGTTAAAATAAATAATACTAACACTAATAATACTAGTAATCATAAGTACTGTGGTATTACAGGTTTAACTAATGTTAATAATACAAGTGATACTAAAACTAATACTACTTACAATACTATAGTAATAATAAGTAGGTACTTTGGTATTGCAGGTTTAACTAATGTTAATAATACAAATACCAACACTGCTAATAATATTATAGTGGTATTAATAAAATTGTTGTATTGCAGGTTCCGCAACCTGCCCCTGAACAGGAACACGAAGCTGAAGCTGCAGCAGCTGGCCCGCAAGAAGGAGTTCAGGAAGGACGCGTCGTCCATGTGCGCCTTCGTCAAGTTTAGTGCCCCCGAGCAGGCTGAGGCCGCCCTTGCTGCTAATGGCAAGGTAAGTTTAGTTATCTTATGATGCAACTGAACACTTTTACTTTTATTAAATATTACTTCTGAAAAGTGTCTCTTTGATTATAATTATGTGGTTCAATTATCCAATGATAGCAAATGTAATTGACGCCCCCAAGCAGGCTGAGGCCGCCCTTGCTGCTAATGGCAAGGTAACTTCACTTATCTTATAATGCAACTGAGCACTAGTTTACTGTTAAATACTGCTTATATAAAGTGTCTCTTTGATTATAATTATGTGGTTCAATTATTGTGGATAGCAAATGTAAACATTGCACTTCAGATGAAAGTGTGGATTAAATTTCAGGTTAAGTAAATATTTTATCATTGTCCACTTGGCATTTGAGTATAGGTATATATCCTCAATTATATATAATCATTAATAGTACGTACCTATAATGCAAGAATGTACTATAAATTTGACCTGTTTCACGCAGGCTCTGGACTATAAATTTGACCTGTTTCACGCAGGCTCTGGACTATAAACTTGACCTGTTTCATGCAGGCTCTGGACTAGTAAATTTGACCTGTTTCATGCAGGCTCTGGACTATAAACTTGACCTGTTTCACGCAGGCTCTGGACTATAAACTTGACCTGTTTCATGCAAGTTCTGGACAATTGCTAAGTTCTGACTTGTATTGTGCAGGTGCTTGACGACCATCACGTCTTCGTGGAGCCGGCGAGCCAAAAGACGAGCGAGGCGAAGCGGGACGTCCTCTCCTCGGGACAGCAAATTGTTGTTGGCAACTTGCCTTATGGTCAGCCATGCTTGATAATTGTTGTGTCTAATTATTGTCTGTAACTTGCCTTATGGTCAGCCATGCAGCCTAACAATTTCAGATACAATCATAAAAACTAGCAATTAGAGACCTAAATTAGCTTAATTGAGTAAAGTATATATATATAGTATATATATAGTATGACGTGCGGGCGCTGACGTTATAGACGACCAGGCGCTGATGCCTCGTATCATCGATACGTACGTCCGTGCATGTCCGTCAAGTGCATATCCGTTTTTAGTCCGTTGCGTAGCAACGGACTAAAAAGGAGAAAATAAAATACTTAAAAAAAACTTAAAAAAACACGTTTTTCTTGTAGACTAAGGAGTAGAAAATAAATTATGGCTCGCCCCAAAAAAAACATGGGTCGGGCTGTACGTTCACCATCAAATTTCTAAAATTCGTGTGTTGTGTGCTTTTCGCTTTTTTTATCATGAATCTGCCAATATGACGAGGGTTGGGCTGTACGTTCACCATCAAATTTCCAAAATTCGTGTGTTGTGTGCTTTTTGCTTTAATCATAAATCTGCCCGACACACGTTTTTGGGGCAAGCCATAATTTTTATTTTTTCCTACTTTTTAGTCCACAAGAAAAACGTGGTTTTTAAAAAAAAAATTTTTAAGCATTTTACTTAATACGCACACGATTATCCCTCAGGCCCTATATGTACTCAACAGTCACATTTCAAGCCACAACTAAAAAAACTTTAATGTACAATGGCATGTCTTCTTTATGTGCTTTAGTAGTATGAATTCTAGCCAATTAAAACCCTTATCATTGTTACTGACACGGTCACACCCAATATGTAAATAAGTATTTTCCGGACGTTTCATATCCAAGGGAACGCACGAGCTTGCTCAGCTTGACATCACAATCAGGCCATAATGAATACGTGTACCAAGTTTCATCGAGCTACGTTCAGTACTTTGGGAGATATTCGATGTACACTGAATCTGGAGACCGGCCGCGGGTCCGACTGTAAATTCGTCCGAGACGTGGGAACGAAAGTGGCAACTTTCCAATTGATATTCTAGACGTATATAAATTTCTTGCTATATTAAACAACACACTAAACGTACCGATAGGCGGTAGTAAATTAGTCTTTTCCCTATAATAGAATAACTGTAGAGTGGTGTAGTGCGTAATGCCTTTACTATAGTGACGAAATCAACTGAGTAGGTAACTTGTTGGTGTTACTGATATTCCCTAGACTCGAGAAGCTTAGCTTAGTAACCAACATATTTGCTTATTACGTAGTTGGCGGGCGCTCCATCGAAGTAACGAACATGCACTGGGCATCGCAAAGGGAAACATTTCTCACTCAATAAATGATGTTTTTGCTTACAGTTGAATACTCCTTGTTAAACTTTTTTTCATGTTATTAAAATATGGTATCCTATAGTAGCTGTCTCTTATACACATCTAGATGTGTATAAGAGACAGGAGCTAGGCATTTCAAATCTGAACATATATTTTTCCATAGCTTTATCTAGTCTGTTCTTGAACGCGTTCATACTTGGAACGCCAACGATGTCATCGGGGAGGCTGTTCCACATGTCGGTGATTCGAAGCGAGAAGAAATTTTGTCGCGTGGAGAAGTTGCAGCGTAGTTTTTTAGTTTATAGCTGTGGCCCCTGGTGTTGGTTCATGTTTCAAATTCCAGTAATCCTTCGGAGACCTTGTATAAACCATGAGTATACTTGTATACTTCAATGAGGTACCCACAACACTTCTGGGACCTTGTATAAACCATGAGTATACTTGTATACTTCAATGAGGTCCCCACGCAGACGTCGATAACTGAGGCTTGGAAGCTTCATAATCTTTAATCTTTCTTCATAGGACTTGCACTTCAAGCCTGGAATTATCCTTGTTGCGAATCTTTGAACATTCTCTATTGAATTTTTGTCCTTTTCAAATCTCGGTGACCACACAACGTTTCTAAATTCTAGATTCGGGCGCACGACAGCAACAAACAACGGCTTCATCGCTTCTGCATCTAGGAACTCGTATGAGCGTCTGTATAATACAAGAAGTTTGTTGGATGTGTTAGCTTGCGTTTCAACATGCTTAGAAAATTTCAGCTCCTTGTCCACATAAACTCCGAGATATTTTTCCACACTAGACTTTTCAATCATTACTTTCTCGTTGCAACCATGTCTTCTCATACTGTAATCTTGCTGTTCATTGTTCTTCCCGAGGTGAAGTACTTTACACTTGTCAGCATTAAACCGCAGCTGCCACGTATCAGCCCAGTTAACTAAGCTGTCAAGATCATCTTGCAATTGCGCTTTAAAAAATTATTCGACGCATTCTTCACTGAATTATAAGCTTTTGTGTCGTCGGCATACATGGAGCACACGCTGGACACTGCTTCTGGCAGATCGTTTATAAAAGCAACGAACAAAATAGGCCCTAGAACGCTTCCTTGTGGCACGCCACTGCGCACTGATGCCCAGTCTGACACGGTCCCGTTAATACTGACACGTTGTCGTCTTCCTGCTAGAAAATCTCTGATCCATTGGAGTACGTTTCCCTCAATTCCCAAAGACTTCACTTACGTAACAGCCGCTCATGCGGAACACTGTCAAATGCCTTGGCAAAATCGAGGTACAATGCATCCATTGGTTCCCTTTCGTCCAGCAGGCTAGTCCACTCGTTCAACGTAGATAATAAGTTAGTGGTGCAGGATCTACCGGCAATAAAACCATGTTGACAATCTGATAGGAGATGGTGAGCAGTCAAGTGATCGATAATCCTATCCTTCACAACAGATTCCATTAGCTTACAAACAACACTTGTCAGACTGACAGGGCGATATTTGCCGGGGCTGCCTTTGTCACCTTTTTTGAACAATGGTGTTATTTGAGCTTCTTTCCAGTCGGACGGCAAAGTTCCTTCGTTCAAGGTTTTTTGAAAGAGTACTGTCAATGGGCCGGCCAGAACGGATGCTAATTCTTTGAGCAATCTGGGATGGAAGCCGTCTGGTCCACATGACTTGGGATTTTGAGCTACCAGACGCCTGAGAACCTCTTCTTCGTGTAGTTCAAAATGTGTTAACTTCGAGCTGACTGGGCGCTCCTCAATATCTGGAATACTGTTCAAGTCCTCATCTGTGAATACACTGCTGAAGAACTGCTTAAGAACGTTTGCCTTGCCCTCGTCAGAGGATATCTTTCGTTGGTCTACTTTCAAATCAGAAATACCGTCCTTTGGCTTACACTTCGAACTAGCGTACAAAAAGAAAGCTTTTTTTTTTTTTTGTATTTTTAGCAATATTTTTTTCGAAGTTTTTCACTGCAGTGCGACAAACTTTTTTAACTTTATTTCAAGCTCTTGCATACAGGTTATAATCCGAATCGCTGCTAGTTCGTAAATAACGCTTGTAGGCTTCTTTCTTGGTGTGAGTCCTATGAGGAAAGATTAAAGATTATGAAGCTTCCAAGCCTCAGTTATCGACGTCTGCGTGGGGAACTCATTGAAGCATACAAGTATACTCATGGCTTATACAAGGTCCCAGAAGGATTGCTAGAATTTGAAACAAGAACCAACACCAGGGGGGGGCCACAGCTAGAAATTAAAAAAACTGCGTTGTAAAACATCCACGCGACAACATTTCTTCTCGCTTCGAGTCACCGACATGTGGAACAGCCTCCCTGACAGAATCGTTGACGCTCCGAGTATGAACGCCTTCAAGAACAGACTAGACGAAGCTATGCAGGAGCATATGTTCAGTCCTACAATGCCTAGCAAATTACGGACCAGGCAATAAGTCCAGCAGCTATCTCAATCAATCGTCAGTTATGGAAAGATCGGGTTCCAAAGGCTGGATCCCTTGTGAATCAAGTCACGAAAAATTCAAGAATCGGCAAGAGGCCATGGGCCTATTTCTTCTGTGCCGACACTTCTATTCTATTCTTTAGCTGAGCCTTAACTGCACTGTTCATCCACTGAGACTTTTTGACTCCACCAAGCGTAATCTTAGGTACACAGGTATCAACTGCTGACATAGCCGTGTCTTTGAGAAACGACCATGAATCAGCCACATTCAGGTCCTTAATACAGTCCGAAATATTCGCCGCATTCACCGCTTCACGGAGTTTATCATAGTCGCCTTTCGCAAAGTTCAAACGTTCACGCTTCCGAAGCGTTTTTTCTGCACAACACTTGGTACTGAAAAACAATGATTGGTGGTGACTTTTGCCCAACGGGGCCTCGTGGCGAAGCTCATCTATCATTGATTCTTCACTAGTAAACACAAGATCTAGAATATTTGGGGTCTGTTTACCCCTAAAATGAGTTGGCTTGGTGATGTTTTGGATTAAGGGGGAGGTATTCTTTTTTTTCGGATATGGCTTTTCTGGTATTTAGTATCATCTTAAAGCTTACATTCTGCCCTATCCAACGATACCACTGCGATCCCTGTACGTGAATTTATACGTACATGACGGCTCTTTAAAGGGGCGGGTGGGGGAGTTCCTTCAAAAATTAGATACAAGGTAATTAGCTGCTGAGCATTTTAAATATAGTTTCTACTTGTGTTGTGCTGCAGTTACGTGCTTAGTCTCATCTTAAAGCTGACATTCTGAGCTTTCCAACGATACCACTGCGATCCCTGTACGTGAATTTATACGTACACGGCTGCTCTTTAAAGGGGGGCGGGGGGTGGAGTTCTTTCACTAATTAGATAGGAGGTAATTCACTCGCCAACACTACATATATGGTTGTATCTGGCATCAAGGCTCAGTCACCCTCCTCGCTTCGTACGGAGAGGTGTACTGCAAGTCGCTGCTAGCATCCTTTGAGTGGATGGATGCTTCAGAAGCCTGTAGTTTGGTATCTATGCTACATTCAGTGACATTTCAAAGCGCGCGGGACTTTGTCGCGCTGTCCTGAAAAGTTTAACTTTTTGTCACGGCAAACCTATCTCCTCCTAAAGTTTTGAATCTACCGCTATGAGACATATACCATTCGATTCGTAAATACCATACCTATCGAGTAACGAAGCCCTTTTTTAGATTCGTGCATAGTTTGGATTTAAAATGGGGGGAAGGGGGGGGAATGAGAAAAAATGGAAAAATGCGTGTAAAAAAAACTAAGGCAAAAATAAAAAATCGGGCTTCGTTACTCGATTGGTATGGTCTTTACGCATCGAATGATATGCGTCTCTATGTTGTAGCATGAAAACCCTAGGAGGAGATAGATTTCTACAGGACCCCCTTTTTTGTCCGTTTTCTATGAACTTCACGTTTTCTATCAATTTTTCCGAAAAAACCACGCGAAGAAAATGCGCTTGTATTACGGTTTCACATATATGTGTAAAGTTTCAGAAAGATCCGTCCGTAAACAAAAAAGTTTTTCAAAAAGTATACCTCCCATTAAAAATTAGTCTCGCACAGACTCCAAGAACAGGGATGCTGGGTGATTCTCATCTCTTGGAGATGATTTATCTGCCAATCTATTTCTGGATGGTTAAAGTCACCAACGATCAACGTATGCGACCTGCTGAATGACATGCTCGGTAAAAGGCTGTTTGGTACTTTATTGTTATCAGAGGAGCTGTTAGGCGATCTATAAAGGACCCCTATTAGAAGGCTATCTTTGCCTTTTAGAGTAAGTTCGCACCACACTGATTCTCTAGGGGAGCGCAGCCGTGCACCACCAATTTTGTGCACCAACAAGCCCTGAATCGAATGCCTTGGATCTCTCCGGATATCCACCAATCAGCCGTGCATCAATCGGCTTTGTCCTCCTCCGGCCTTGCATAGAACCTGCCGTGCACCACCAGGCCGCGGATCGAATCTGACTTCCGGGCATCGTTAAATTACGTAATTTTACGTTCACCACATCTGAGGTTAGGTTTCAGATAGCATAGTTCTGTTCCAAAATTTATCGACGACGAGTGGCCGTTCGACCGAGGGCTGGTTCGACCCAAGGCCTAGATACGGACGGCTTGAAGTGTTGAAGGCTACGTTCCGGAAGGCAGGAATCATGATGGTCCATTACATCCAGTTCCAGGGCAGTTGTGGTCTTCGGCGACCCGATCTTGCGCGGCCGGTGTTGTCTTGACATTGCGATGTATATAAATATAAGTGTATTTAGTTTGAAAAAGAAAGAACGCAGAAAAGTAGTCATAAAATGCCACTCACATTTAAAAAGCATTATATAATCAGATCTGATTTGAAAATTTATTCAAATTCAGGGACAAAATGTGAAGAAATTTATAAAAAAAATCGTGTAGGAAAAAACGGCCTAGACAAGAATATTTGAATGACTTGCTATAATATTGAATAGACAAGTGCCACGGAAATTACTGCACGAAAAGTGCAGACAAAGCGCTAAAAGTAACACGAAAAGTAATCCTTTAGATTTTTTATTTTCGATTTTTCGATTCATTAATTATCTGGAATTTAATAATTTGCAGGTTAATTTGTCTACGTCTTTCTTCCGCTGATTCTGCACTCGCGGAAACATGTATTGTACCACCGGCCCTTGACATTTGGAAGTGTTTACGCTGATTTCATGTGGTTTGGTTGTGTCATTTAATACCGAGATCCACTTGATCATCATCATTAATGCATGTTGTACCAATTATTCCATTTTTTTGGTGTTCATTTATGTTATGTATCATAGCTGATGTCTCAGCTGAGTCAGATCAAAACTGTGGAGTAGATGGAACTCATGGAAGTCCTGACTGTATTGAGAAAAATGTTCCTTCTGGAATCAGTCACCTGACAAAGAATCTCAATAAGTACAGCAAAGGTATTTATGATAGGTTATACAATGGAGTAATAAGGAACACCCCCCAGAGTAATATGGGTCACTCCTAAAAACACATTTACAGTAGAACCTCTGTAGGCTCTGTTAGCAAAGGCTCCAGTTAATGAAAAAATCAGTTAAAAACAAAAATTTTGATTCAATTTACCTCATTTAGCTCATTGGTCATCATAAAATTGCGCTTGAAATCTCATAGAAGATAGAATTGTTTACCAGCAACATAGGGTAAACGCGGTATATTCCGACATCGTAGGTAATTCCGTCACTTCTCTAGTTTTTTCTTTATATTAAGCTTTGTTTTAGTTCCATGCGTTCATTGATGCAGGGGAGGAAAAGATCTACTCTGTGAGCCGCGACTGGATTTTTTGAGCCGCGAAATAACGAATTTCCAAGCCGTAAGCCTATTTCTCAAGCCGTGGAAAGCCATTCTTGAACCGCGAAGTTGCGAACTCTTGGCGGCGATGGCACGCGTGCAATAAGAAACTTTGAGTCACAAATTTACCGGTTACTTTAGACGTTTAGAGATCGCAATTCACACACGTGCTACCACGGCAAACGCAACTGACTTTCTCCTTGCTTTTGGTAACAATTACTAACAAGTAGGAACAAATAATATAGGTGTCTGGAAACTCTGATTCTATCTTATGGCCGAGTGATGCCTGATGTTGAATGTTGATAACTTGATGGCAACACTAAAAATTTGAATGATAATAGAAAAGAAAAATAATAATAATGAGCTTGATTATTATGCCTTGATAATATAGGCTAGTCACAATGAAAATAGAGGGGTTGGAACTTGGTGTTTACGAGTGAATTGGCCTCATAAATTTTTAATGGAAAAAATATAGGCTAACCGGTTAAGAACCATTACTTCAATACCTGAATGAGTACTTGGAATTTCCTTGTCTCAATTCAGGCTTTCAGCAATCTTTATACCGTTATTTATCAATCATTGATTGTTATAAGAAATTACTTAGCCTTCATAGGTATGAAGAATAAACGAGTAAAACACGGCTCAAGCTAACACGTCATTTATTCGTCCGGTGACCTAATGAGGTTCTGCGTTGCGCCTTTTCCAAATTTTTGTGCACTGCTTCACTATACAGTTTTTTTAGATAAGTTGCATGTGAACATTTATTGCATGACCTAAATTGCCGGAAATGAGGATGATGAACTGTGGTGTATTTAGTATATATCTTCTTCTTTTACGGTGTCCACGCTGGGTGGACTTTAAAGCCACAGGACAACCGCAAGGATGACCGTTAGGCCTGATGAGAGCTTCTGCAGTTGCTATATATCAACGCATTTTTAACATATATCAACGCATTTATTTTCTAAAACTCCAGTCCGTTCCAGATACAAAGTACACACAAAAATACATTCTAGGTTATGAGTATACCATTCATATAATCAAATGAATCATTGCTTCAATCTATTAATTAAAAAAATTGAACAGTTTATAAGGTCAAAAGGTCGAAATATTAGGTTTGACTGTCAATGGAAATTTAGTTAGGGACAGGACCTTAGTACAGCAAGGCAAAACCACTTCTATTGTTCTAGTAGACGCGAGCGTTTTCAGTATTTTGTGTGGCTTATACCGGAGACATATTCATTAGCACACCAGAGGCCAAAGAATCCTATGAAGTTAAGTGCTTTAAAAGGCCTCCCACACTCACCATTCCAACAAAAAAAAAGGAATTGATTTTATTAATTAAAAACAGGGAATGGTTTCATGTCAATGATCAGGGCCCCGACCTTAACGCCTCTGATGGTGGCCTACACCGACTCCGAGGGTCACTGAGCTGTGACGCGAGCGAGGAGCGGGCCCACGTCAGCCGCACGAGCCGCGAACCCAGCAGAAAAAGCCGAATTATTGACGTGCGACTCAGCAAAAGTGTCGACGCAGGTTGCATCCCAGCACAAACACCTCTTTAAAGCTTTAAAGTTACAGCGCCGAATATCCACAGCCCCCGCTCAAGCGAGCTGCATCTGCTAATCTTACACCAGTGTCTTTGCATTTAACACCCACACATCCACCAATACCCACACATCCATCAATACCCACACGCAACCGCTCGTGTGTCGCTATAACTGGAGCGACTTCGCATGACCTCAAGAAGTAAGCCTTAGTAAGTGAGGCATGCCAACTCTGAGTCGTAGAGCTGGGCAGCTTTTGTCGTTCTTATTTACTGGGTATTAACATAATAATTTTCATTTCTGCATTGATTGCATCCCTAGATTGAAAAAGCAAGAATGTGTGCCACATTAGAATGTATTTGTAAATAAATTTTTATTATTTAGATAGAACTCTTCGAATAAAAAAAATGAGTTGTAATTATAGGTGCTTATACAAAAGGCTAGTTTTAGCTGCGAGTATTCGTTGCAAGTTTTTGCACTCCAAATATTGGGATTATTTATTCTTCTGATGCGAGATGCTAATCTAATTGCGTCTAAAGCAGTTCAGGTAGTTAATGTGCTGTCAAGTTTCGGCATGGGGCTGCAGCAGCCGTACTGAGTATATCTGTATATGTATATTCGAGCCGCTCTCTATCCTATTTGGGGTAAGTGTTTCTAATGTTAAGAATTGTCTTGCCCAACGACGACGGTGCTAAGAACGTCAAGAGGTGTTCACATGATATTGAACTGTTGTTGTAGATATTCCAAAAGAACGATCTACTGTGGAATGTAAGTCGAAATGAATATTCCAATAAAACTAGTTGAGAAAGTAGTGTTTTGAAACTTGAACGAGATCTTATTAGGTCTCTCACCCACACTCTACGCTGATCTATAAACCCCACACACAACTATAAACCCCACAATCTACGCTGATCTGAAATGGCAACTATGCCACCAACTGCTTCACCTCGCACGACGGCTTAAAAGGACGCACTCACTTGCGAATGCAAAAATAATGTTTACCAAATACTTTCCTCGTGTATAAACTTTTAGCCAGCAAAATTGTGAGTGTGCAAACTTGCAGTTCATACTCGCAGCTGAATACTAGCCCCATGGTATGTAAGCGCCTCAAGTTAAGCTGTTTCATTGTTTACAGATTTTCATCAGGGAAGTGTTATCGAGCACGTCAATTATCTGTTGAATTAATTCTTAACTCTTCTTTGCAGGAACAATGCGAAACAAATAGGTTATTATTAGCAAATTTAATTGCAGTACCTATCAAGACATTTTGATATCATGAAATGTCGGGAAGCATGATCACGCACTCTCAGCTCCTCCAGTCCGCGCGCTGCGCACCTCACAGGCAAAGCTCCAGTCCCTCGCACCGCATCAAGTTGGAAATCTCAGTACCCTAGATGAGCGAGTGCCACAGAATAGTTGCAGCATTATTCTGTGATCCATGCAGTGACGAGGCTCTTCAGAATCTCGTTAAGCTTTACCTGTTTCTTCCGACGCCGATAATATTGTCTGCAACGACGGCTGATGACGATGATGCTGCCCAGGATGTTGCGCTTGATCATTGGGGAACACAGCCGTGCAACATCAATTTTGTGCACCAATAAGCCCTGAATCGAACGCCTTGGATCTCTCCGGACCTACACCAATCAGCCGTGCACCACTCGGCTTTGTCCTCTCCCGGCCTTGATCACCACCTGCCGAGCACCACCAGGCCGTGGATCGAATATGACTTCCGGGCATCGTTAAGTTACGTAATTTTACGTTCACCGCATCTGAGGTTAGGTTTAAGATAGCATAGTTCTGTTCCAAAATTTATCGTCCTTCGACAAGTGACCGTTTGACCGAGGGCTGGTTCGACCCAGGGCCTAGATACGGACGGCTTGAAGTGTTGAAGGCTACGTTCCGGAAGGCAGGAATCATGATGGTCCATTACATCCAGGGCAGTGGTGGTCTTCGACAGGCGACCCGATCATTGAATGTTACTTCAGATGCTGATACATAGCTCTCCGGATTTCCAGAGGTATGGTCTGATATGGAGTCAAATGGCGGTCAAAGACTGCCAAACACTCGCGACAGGCATTCCTTGAACTTTTCTCTCTGTCTTTGTTGCAATAAATTTTCAAGGAGTTGCCTCTAAAACGTCCAATTTTTGTTTCTTGAGAGTCAGTTATTTTGTAACATTTTATTACAGTTATGCATTTGCAATGGGGCTGTTGAATTTTTTTGCTTTACTTTTATTTACTGATGCTTTTCTATCAGTGCCTCGTTTAAATTTTCATGGAACGTCTCTCCTGCATCCATAGGGCCAAGTATCGGTGCAAGCTAGCTTTGCTGTGCCGTTGTATTCAGTATAACACACATCTCCCATAAAGCTTCCTGCATGGGAAATATTTTCGTGTAGCTCAAACCTCGCGCAAGACATTATTTGAATGCCACGTCGGGAACATGACTCGAGATTTCTGTGTGTGTTATAAGAGTTTTTCAGTCCCTTCGAGCTCAGCGAGACAAAATTACCAAAATTTGAATTTACTGACTATGCAACAAGTATGTTCGGAACTGAGTGCATGCAAAGTGTAACTTACTTACATTCATTTTTTGTACATATAAATTAAATTCACCACATGCATGCGTAACCGGAAACACCGCCGCGAAGTTGAAATATTTAAGGGTAGCGTGCCGACTTGGTGTAGACTTTCGTACTGATCCTAAACACAAGGGCTAAAGAGTCGCTCTTTGATCCGGCTCCACATTCCCTTGCGTTGGAGAGAGGAGGAAAGAACACAAGGAACTTTTCGTAGTATACTGGTAATCTTCAGGCAAATTACAAGTTTCTTCATACGAGGCGCACAATTTATTATTCGTCTTAGTCCAAAAGTTCACGGAAAAAGGCTTGGCACTTCAGTAGCACAAACAACCGAGAAACCACACAGTATGAGCCCTCTTACACAGCTGAGAATAGCAAATGGTGCGGGAACTAGCCGCACCGAGATGCCAACAACCAGCCACAGAGACTAGGGGTTCTAGCCCTAATGCACTGCAAAGAATCACAAAGACGGACAGCAAGTGGTACGGGAACTAGCCGCACCGAGGTGCCCACAACCACACAGGAACGGGGTGGCAGGTACGGCTCAATAGCCCGACTATTAAAGCGCCCGAGCCCCAATAAGCTGTTAACAAATTACTGAAGCGCAGAGATTATTAGCCTCTACGACACGAGGGTGCGAATGCAACGGTTGTTAACCGCCCAACGCAGCCAACAGCTGGGACTAGTCAAGAACTCCACCTATTCCGTTATTACTCCGTTAGTGGAACTCTTTAAAAGTCCAGAGCTACGGTGGAGTTTATTCTTGCAAGCCTAGATTTCTCTCCCTAAATTCGTGTTGAAACCATTGCACCCCAACCCTGTACCACTGAGCACACACAACTTTCCCGCGAGGGGTAACTCATCTAAAATGAGATTACCTCAACAATTACCTCAACACAATTACAATTACCTCAACAATGTACAAGAAATGGGCTGATGAAATCGTCTATATGCAAAAAAATAGATAATATAGTATATTAAAATAAAATAGAATCATAATATAATCCTTTGGTCAGATAATGATAAGTGAATGTTTATATAAGATGGAATAACTCTCGAGGATAATTAACTCGCGAGCGCGTGAGTCGATACCAGTTCGTCAATAGACTAGACAAATGAACATTGACTAAGCATTATCAAATACAATGAGAAGTATCATCACCTAATAAAATTATATTAATAAAGAGTTTAACCATTTGACAACATGACTACAAGTTATAATCGACTTCTTATAGAACATCTACCTCTAAGATGTCTAGCTTTCCTTACGCATGATGGCGACGTAGCCGTCTTTACTTCAACGATGGTATCGTAGATTGATAGCACTTATTCTCGTCCAACAGGAAACCATTACCATTATCACAAAAAAATTAAAGCCCTTTGACAAAATAATTGCACATTAAAGTGAATATACAATAGGTCATGTAATAATTTACAATTAACACATCAAAGAAATAAGTCTAAAATTGTTAGGGCTAGCAGACGACGCGTGGCGCCTAGCAGACGATTGCAGCGCAACGCTATATCCCGACAGATAATATCACAGCAAAGGAGATTCCCTGTTTCAGTCACGAAATAAAAATATGCCTACGCATTCCTTAGTCATACAAAATAATATCACAGTAATAACGAGATTCCATATTTTAGTCATAAAAATATATTCAATCATATTGAGTCATTAATCTATCAAAAGAACATCATCAAAACGCGTGATCAAAACGGTACTCCTAAAAATAACAAAATATCACATAATATGCATCCCGTCACACATGTAATAAATACTTTTAAACTATCGCATACCATCTTTTTATATTAGTGATATTATAAAGAGTACAGGTGGCTACAAGCTTCGAATTAAAGCATGAAATTTGATCTTAAATTTTGAATTTAATCAAATGTTATATATAATAGCAATACCGATTGACACAACGTAAGGGAAACATCAAGCATGATCACATAATAATAGCATATATTCAGGTTTTTATTGATCACCTGAACAAATTGCGTACCTACAACATAATTAAGCAAGTTTTATTGATGTTTCTTTTACAATGTCACCTGTAACATTTTTTAACCCAACGAAGCTGGGAGTGCCGCAGTCGCGTTATAGGCTATATTGTCGGAAGATGGGCGGATTTGTTACCATATAGATTATGTCTAAAGCAAGGTACGAAAAGCCTGTGCAGTGAAATGTGTGTTGGTTGATGAAGGAATGTGTACGCCGACCAACGCCCCCAACCTCGACTCTGGGGTCGCGCAGGCATAGTTATTCAAGTGTACTGGCAAATGAGAGTACTTCCAAATAAGATATTTGAGCAATAAGAAATCGCAAATTATTTATCCGTTCAAGAAAATTAGTCAGTAAATTTATTGGATATTATTTTGCAGAATTATTCATTTTATTTTAGTAAGAGGAGCGGTTGCTAATGCTAACTTTATTTCAGCGTTCTCGATAAAATGAGGATGAATGTCATTAGGAATATTAAATTCTTGCAAGAGCGACTTGATGTTGTGTGTCTGTTGTTCATAGTTTTGTATACTTCCTGTCAGGCTTATATCATTAGTCTGCTTATATCGCAAGTTCACAAGGAATTTAAAAGCAAAGAAAACGCCAAGAAAATTCACCATATATGTCTTTGAATTTTGACTTTTAAAGTGATTTTATTCATTTTTAGTTTAGTCGAACTGATGATGGAGCTGGACTCCGAAACGTTTTCAATATCGATATGGTGAATTTTCTTGGCGTTTTCTTTGCTTTTAAATTCCTGTCAGGCTACTTCAAATCTATTTTTTTAACTGAAAACGACAGTCACACACGAAGCCCCTGTCCAGAAGTAAAACATTGTCAAGTGAAACATTTGAAAGTCAAGTGCCTACCATACCGTTCTGAAACGTCCGTATTTTATATAAGGGGATCTCAACGGAGCTACGACTCGCCCTGACCGTAGATCGCCTAACCTTGCTTTCATAAGTTAATGTGATATAGGGATGGCCTGATCAGCTACGCTTCATTTGCACATCTGCCAGTATAACTCTGACATCATTTGATTACAAAATGTATCATATTTGTCTCGCCGTTGCAAATGAAAAAAGTTTGGTTTAAATGATATTAGATTAAATTGGAGTCAAAAACTTTCGCTGTGCGATTAATTACTGATTATTTCAGATAAAGCTTGACCGTCCAGATAGCGAAAAACTTTCCTTCCTCTGGAAAATAAATCTAGTTGATGAAAATTCGTTATCCAAATTAATACGTAAAATACTCTTATTAAACTTAAATTAGATACTAGTGTTTTGAACGAGCTATGATTGCTACAATAATATTAGAATTCGAAGCCCCCAGTACAAGTCCATTCCTAATTACAATGATTGCCACAAAGTTCGGAAGGAGATTGCGTTCACTATATGTTTTTCATACACTTCAATATTGAACTGCAAATGCGAGTAAGGAACTAATAAGCCAAGAGGAAAACCTTTAAGGGGAGCGTCTGGGGTAAAAATTTGAATTTTGGCTTTTCCGGTTTTTAGTCTCATCTTAAAGCTGACATTCTGCTCTATCCAACGGTACCAAAATCATCTCTGTACGTTGATTTATGCGTTCACGATAGCTTGCAAAAGGGGGGGGGGTCGGGGGAGTTCTTTCACATTTTAGGTGGGCGATAATTCCCGGTAGCATGCATAAATAGCTAGTCCACATACGATGTGCTTCAGTAGCCCGCCTGCAGTTGTACGGGAGGGGTTGCGTGTCGTCGCTCCCACCATCCTTGACTGGAATCAAGCTGCAGTAACGTTTAGTTTTGTATCCTTGCTACATTGAGTGCCTATTCCGATGCGCGCGGGACTTTGACGGGCTCTACTGAAAAGTTAACTTATTGTCACTGCAAACCTATCTCCTCCTAGAGTTTTTAAGCTACAACAATGAGACATNCGTTTAAAAATTACTTTTTAAAGACAACACTTCCAAAGAATCCAGTGTCTCCAATCTTACAGATGTACAATGAATTTCTCATTTAATTTTCGAATATTAAAAAATTTAATTTTTCAATTTTTTTAATATATAAATTTTTTTAATATATAATTTTTTTCAAAATTATTTATTCTATTAATTGATTCATACTATTCAGACAACATGCAGCTGCAGATGAATATTATTTTTTCAAGCTGAGTTTAGAAGCTCACTTCTTGAATAAAGAACGGATTATGAAAACTCTTCTGTTTACTTTTCTTTTTCGCATTGTATAGCGGCCATCTCATTAAAGAATTTATTTTTAATTTCAATGATGTTAGGCTAATGTTATTTTTCGTTTCATTTATTTTGTATGCAAAATATCTTGCAAGAATAATCGCGATCGCACTTCCAATCTCAAGGGATGAAATAACGGAACATTTGAGCCCAAAATCTTCAGTAATTAGTTATTAAAGTTATCTCCCATTCAGTGAAGTTCTAGCAAACGAAGTAGTACGTATTGTTGCTTTTATTTAGTGCTTTTGAGCTAGCGCCGTATTATCAGAATTATTCTCGATGTCACTCTGGGGTCACCAAATGTTGAATCTTGAATTGCTATGCAGGATCTATACCCGACCTCAGCTCACAATTCCGGTGTTCACAGCAAGTTAAAACACTTCTACTAGACCTGACTCCAAAAGATCTTGATATAATAATTAATCAGTCCTGAAAGATACAAAACTGATTTACACTAATTATTTTTTTAATTAAAAATTTCAAGCTTCCCAAAAGTTGACCATCGAATTTAGTATTGTCGTGTGCAACGTTAAAATTTTGCCATCGTGAAAAGCTAGCAACTGGAAATAAAAGCTGCGGGCGGTAGACTAGCCACGAAAACGCGCTGCACTAAAAAATTTAGAGCTTACAAATAAATATTGGGCTACCAACAAATAAATATTGGCTATTGGGCTACCAAAATATCAAATATCAATTAGACATCACAAAGTCAAAAACTACAACGAAATCAAATCCCACAATACGGTTCCTTCATATAATTAGAAGTTAGCTATTAATTAGGCTGAATTTAATGAAAGAAATCTGCTAATTGAAATTTTTATTATAAAGATATATTGAAGTATAAGTGATGAAATGATACCCTCGGTAACTTGAGGACATTAGAAGTAAATATAACATAACATAGTGATCTCGGCGCTGCAGTGTAGGCCTGATGTGGCCTGTCGCCGATTCTTTTCCTTTTCTTGCCTTGTTCACAGAAGATCTAAAATCGTGTCATTTGACCGGATCTTTTCATGACTGACGATTGTTTGAAGTAGCTACTAGACTTCCACCGGGTTCGATATGGTGCTAGGCATTTCAAATCTGAACATATATTTTTCCATAGCTTTATCTAGTCTGTTCTTGAACGCGTTCATACTTG
>NW_025932626.1:0-2730 GCF_000764305.2 Hyalella azteca
GAAATTTTGAATATACATTCCTAACTACCATTTCACCGTCATTCTTGATTTCATGCACACTTCCTTATTTTCGGCCCGTATCGCCGGGTAATTTGTCACTTAAATTCGCGACGATCAATAAATTTATTCTAAACTACAGAATAGATTTCAACGAAACTTTGTATTTAAATACCTAACCTCTCAACGGTGATGTTTAGCTCGTGACAATTTTTCTATTTTGCTTTCGTTCGCGAGTTATACAGATATAGGAGGAACGACCGGCTTTTCTACCGGCCGGTTTAGCCAGAGCCGTTTACGTATAGCCGTATAACTCGCAAACGAAGGCAAAACGAAAAATTGTAAACATCACCGTTGCTGAGGTTAGGTATTTAAATACCAAGTTTCGTTCAAATCTGTTCAGTAGTTTGGAAAAAATTTCTTGATTACTGCGAATTTAAGCACGTATTTCTGTTTAAATCACGAATGAAGGTGAAATGAAAAAAAAATCGCGAACGAAGGCACAATTTAAAAAATTTTCCCGAGCTAAGCATTACCGTTCGGTAGCTAGGACTGTAAATTCAAAATTTCGTTCGAGTCTGTTCTGCAGTTAGGAAGAAATTACTTGATCACTGTGAATTTCGGCTCGTAATGCCATATAACTATGGCAAAAACAAACGATGGCAAAATTCAAACAATTTTCACAAGCAAAACATTATCGTTAGGTCATAATGAATACGTGTATCAAGTTTCATCGAGTTGAGTTCATTTTAGTTTGAGAGATATTCCTTGATCATTGAATTTGGAAATTGGCCGTGCATATGAGACCGGCCGCGAGTCCAGCCGTTAATTTGTCCAAGACGTAAACCCAGGATCGAGAGGTTTTAAAAACAGATCTGGGTGAAAAAACCATCGCTGCATGGGAGTCCTGCATGATTGAATTAAGTATTAATTCAACCATGGCAGTATAGTACTGCACGTGATGTGTACACATCGTCAAATAAACGTTCGAACTTCTGATATTGACTTTGGACTACCGCCCTCCTATCGCCCCCCTACGGCCCTCTTCTTCCTTACCATCCCCCAAAATCCTTCCATCGCCCCTAGGGGGGCGATATCGCCTACTTTGGGAACCACTGGTTTAAACTGTTTCAGCACTAGAAACTCAAGACGGCTCGGACAAATTTACGGCCGGTCTCGCAGCCGGTCTCACGGCTAATCTCCTAATTCAGTGACCAAGGAACATCTCAAAACAAATGAACGCAGCTACGTCGATAACACTTTGAACACGTATTCATTAGGACCTAACGGTGATGTTTAGCTCGTGAAAAAATTTTAAATTTCACCTTCATTCGGGAGTTTGTATATGGCGATATGGGCCGAAATTCGCACTTATCAAAGAATTTCTTCCTAACTACCGAACAGATTTGAACGAAATTTTGAATATAAATTCCTAACTACCGAACGGTGAATTTTAGCTCGTGATAATTTATTCGATTGGGAGTCATGTGCTGCACGTATTGTGTACAAATCGTCAAAAAAACGTACGAACTTCCGACTTACTACCGTCCCCCTACTGACCCTTTCTTCCTCACCACTCCTCCAGTTCTTTCCATCGCCCCCAGGGGGGCAATATCGCTCACTTTGGGAAACACTGCAATATACGATCGTTGCTGTGCTATAGCATCATTGAGGCGCTTCAGACCTCTCTGATGCTACGATAAATGCTGTGCTAGAGCATCATTGAAGCGCTTCAGACCTCTCTGATGCTACGATAAATGCTGTGCTAGAGCATCATTGAGGCGCTTCAGACCTCTCTGATGCTACGATAAATGCTGNCTACGATCGTTGCTGTGCTAGAGCATCATTGAGGCGCTTCAGACCTCCCTGATGCTACGATCGTTGCTGTGCTAGAGCATCATTGAGGCGCTTCAGACCTTCCTGATGCTACGATCGTTGCTGTGCTAGAGCATCATTGAAGCGCTTCAGACCTCCCTGATGCTACGATAAATGCTGTGCAAGAGCATCATTGAGGCGCTTCAGACCTCTCTGATGCTACGATAAATGCTGTGCTAGAGCATCATTGAAGCGCTTCAGACCTCCCTGATGCTACGATCGTTGCTGTGCTAGAGCAGCATTGAGGCGCTTCAGACCTCCCTGATGCTACGATCGTTGCTGTGCTAGAGCATCATTGAAGCGCTTCAGACCTCCCTGATGCTACGATCGTTGCTGTGCAAGAGCATCATTGAAGCGCTTCAGACCTTCTTGATGCTACGATTAATGCTGTGCTAGAACATCATTGAGGCGCTTCAGACCTCCTTGATGCTCTGATTAATGCTGTGCTAGAGCATCATTGAGGCGCTTCAGACCTCCCTGATGCTACGATTAATGCTGTGCTAGAGCATCATTGAGGCACTTCAGACCTCCCTGATGCTACGATTAATGCTGTACTAGAGCATCATTGAGGCGCTTCAGACCTCCCTGATGCTACGATTAATGCTGTGCTAGAGCATCATTGAAGCGCTGCAGACCTCCCTGATGCTACGATAAATGCTGTGCAAGAGCATCATTGAGGCGCTTCAGACCTCTCTGATGCTACGATAAATGCGGTACTAGAGCATCATTGAAGCGCTTCAGACCTCCCTGATGCTACGATTAATGCTGTGCTAGAGCATCATTGAGACGCTTCAGACCTCCCTGATGATACGATCGTTGCTGTGCTAGAGCATCATTGAGGCGCTTCAGACCTCCCTG
>NW_025932627.1:0-759 GCF_000764305.2 Hyalella azteca
AACCTCTTTTCACCGCGATCTCAACGTCATAATAGGTAGTTGTTTCAACGTTGATTCAACCGCCGAATGCCTGCTGGGGCGTGTTGAATTAAGTTAAATGATGAAAACAAGCGTTGGAACAGCTGTGTTAAATTGGAATGAAGGGTGATAAGCATTGTGTTCAATATTATTAAAAATTCAAAATTATTAAAAAAATTGTGTTCAATATTATTATTATTATGGTAGACGATGTTGCAATAGACCATCGCAAATTCATCTGAACATTGCCTGTTCACTTCAGCAGCAAAGGCTGGGGCAGTATTGGAAAATACCTGTATTTATGCGGCAGTACAGGAATTTTCTCTACTACAACAATTCTTTTGTCATCATTGTCAATTTTTTTTGTAACAATTTTCTTTTGTCATCATTGTCCACTAAACTTGACATTACTAGGAAAAAACCTTTCACCATTGCTAATATTCCTTATATTCATCTCTCTATTTTAATTATTTATCTCCGCCAATTCTCGTCTAAAAGGTTTTTCAAATTTTAGAATCCAATCCTAATCCGGTTTAAGGGATCCACTTCAATGCATCATAAATTGTAGCAGGAGTTGTTTACGTTCCCAATTTTCCAAGCTTGTTAACTGGGTGCATTTCAGCAAACTAATGTAAATAAACATAAACGTCTAGCACCCGTATTTCATCCTACGTTTACCAGGTAGACCCTCAAACGTTTCCAGGTAGACCCGTTGAACGTTTCCAAGGTAGACCCTCAAAC
>NW_025932628.1:0-625 GCF_000764305.2 Hyalella azteca
CAGCAAAACGCTTTGTAAGTGTATGAAGCATTTTATATTGTACATAGAAAGTTTAAATATAAAATTTGAAAATTTCTATATAAAACTTGAAAGTTTCAATCTAAAAATTAAAAGTTTCAATGATATGTATCTACATTGAAACTGTCAATTTATCGTGCAGAATCAATCCACGGAGCCATCAGACTAGGAATGTAAGACACGAGCCAGGCCTGCACTGCAGCGTCCACTTCTATCACTTATTGCAGTGAGTGTAACAACGCACTCAAGAATCCCTGTGGGACACTCGCTTAATGTCGTCGCCATGACACCATATACACTTTGATAAATAATGCACTAGACGATTTCGCATGAAAGTTAGAGACTCTAAATGACACGCGGTCGAAAGTGACTTTCAATTCGTGTCTTCACATCTGATTTTAATTAATTATCATTCTGAAACGTTGGATTTTGTTAAAGAAATTCATTGTTATACCAACGATTTTTCATTTTTTTACAGTACACTTTATTTCTATAATGTTAATAGAATTAAATATATTAATGAAACCTCTTTAATTGCTGATTAATATCATAGCAGAGACCGGAATCGTATTTTGTATTAATAAATCCAATTTGCAATAACTTATCT
>NW_025932629.1:0-328 GCF_000764305.2 Hyalella azteca
TGCGCTTGACATCAAAGACACTTTAAATTGATCCCAATAATCCATTGGCTTCGAGTGAGCGACACAAGACATTTGGAAGAATTTCTGCTCATGTCGTGAGGCACAGAACATTCCTTCGTGGAATGTATGCACGTACATAATAATGTGTGCACGCAAATAATAATGTGTGCACGCACATAATAATGTGTGCACGCACATAATAATGTGTGCACGCACATAATAATGTGTGCACGCACATAATAATGTATGCACGCACATAATAATGCGTAAACGCACACATAATAATGCACAAATTCCTTCAAGGAAAGTTGGCTTCATTTTTCCTAAT
>NW_025932630.1:0-64245 GCF_000764305.2 Hyalella azteca
ATGTGTTTGCATCAAGGTTATATAAACTTCTTTTTTATATATTTAAATCCATCCATATTTATTCTCAGTAATAACTGACGCTGTGGGTATGGGGTATGGGTATGGGGGTGTGGGTATATGAGGTGTGGGTATGGGGGAGTGGGTAACGGGGGAGTGTATATTAAGCTTGTTGAAACAATGCCTATAATTTACTCACTTTATATCACTCCCTACAACTCAAATTACTGTTTTCCCGTGAGCATCACCAGCATTAACGTTGCGGTCCGTGACCCAACTGTTGACATTAACATCTCTAACCCCAACCCTCGTCTCCTACATTCCGCTCTCTGACCCCTACCCTCGTCTCCTGCATTAATATCTCTGACCCCAACCCTCGTCTCCTGCATCATCTCTGACCCCTACCCTCGTCTCCTGCACTAACATCTCTGACCCCTACCCTGGTCTCTGTCAGCAGACATGAGCGACGAAGGCGAGGGCGGCGTGGCGTGGCAGCGCGTGTGGACCCTCGTCTCTTACATTCAGTTCTCTGAACCCAACCCTCGTCTCCTGCATTAGCATCTCTGACCCCTACCCTCGTCTCTGTCAGCAGACATGAGCGACGAAGGTGAGGGCGGCGTGGCGTGGCAGCGCGTGTGGACCGTCGAAGGCGGACGCGCGGAGCTCGCGTGTCCCGTGCGTCCGCGCACCCCTGGCGACGCGCCGTCCCTCGTCCTCTGGTACAAGGGCAACAGCACCACGCCTGTCTACAGGTACTGTAATGTAGGTACCATAACATAGGTACTGTAATGTAGGTACCGTGATAGAGGTACCATATGGTACAAGGGCAACAGCACCACCCCTGTCTACAGGTACTGTAATATAGGTACTGTAATATAGGTACCATAATATAGGTACTGTAATATAGGTACCATAACACAAGTATCATAACATAGATACCATAGTATAGATACCATAACATAGGTACTACAACATAGATACCATAATATAGGTACCATAGCATACGTACCCGACATATATACCATAACATATGTACCATAATATAGATACCATGACATAGCTATCATGACATAAATTCTATAATATAGATACCATGACATAGGTACCATAACATGGATACCATAATAGATAGCATAAAATAGGTACCATAACATAGGTACCATAACACAGATACCATAGCATAGGTACCATAACACAGATAACATAACGTAGGTACCATAACTCATTTATAAGATGTACGTATACTGGTATAGTTCAGCAAAGATTCTTCCTCTATGCAAGTTTGATTGAAAACCGGAGAAAACTTTTTATTTATTTACGGTACGTACGCCTGGTATACGTTTACCTACAGTATGGGCTCATCACAAATATTTTAGCACATTGTTCTGTTACCTTCAATAATGTCGTAGCACAAAAATATCAGTAACACGCTGTAGGTACCGTAACGCATGGCTAATTAATCCGTATTAACCAAAATCTTTCAAGTACAGTACGAGGTTCCTAATGATTTTTTGCAATGTTGTACTTTGTAGTCTTAGCCAGTTCTCTTGTCGCCATCACTCGAGTTACATTAAGTCATTATCAACATCTCCGTCTGTGTAATATAACAATTTTCAAAAGCCTTCCTTTAAATGTTGTAACCTTATCTTAACTGTGCCCCGTGAAAGTATGCCAACACAGCACTGCATGCTGGCAACACAATTCTTAACTTCAGTTTTACTGTAACACATGATTCTTCCACTAACAATATATTTCAGGACCACTTCACATCCCTACATGGTATGTATTATGGATACAACGTTCAACATCCTAATGCACGAGTGTGTACGATGCTTGGCTTTAAATAATAAACACACCAAGTTTCATAAATATATGATTATTCGACCAGCACGTTAGCCCGGCGTTTAATGGTTTATATATCCTTATGTGTAAGGGATTCACAATCCCCACAATTGGAGAAACTCGTTCTAAATCCTGTCATCCTGAATCCCATCATCCAGAATTACGTTAGAATGAATCTAATCAAGTTTCAGAATAAATTTCACCCATCTTATTTTTATCCGAATTCTTCTGATAGTTTTGAAACTTTACAATAATCAAAAAAAGCTCCACTCAAAACACATTTCACATAGAGCTCCACTCAAAACAGTTTTTTTTTTTTTTTGCATTTAAAGGAAACTATCATTTGAACTTTTTAATGCAATTTACAGTTAGCTAAGTAAACATTCGCGCTTAATTCTTTTAATATAACTCTTCCTTCATTTCCTAACGTATCATGACCATTCCTAAACCATTCACAATATATTTTTATTCCCCTGCTATATAACGATACTATTAGGATCGTGGATACTTGCCAAATGAGCCCCGATATATGTCCACCGCCTGACTCCAAATGCACTCAAACTTTGATAATATATAATAAATTGTGATGTTTCTGATCCAATTAGCAACTTCAGCTAACGTGTTCTACGTTTCCTTAAGTTTACTTCAGTTCCAAAGTTGTGATGACCGGCAAGAGAAGTACAATATTTATCAAACATTACACCTATATTTTACACACATATTGCACAGTTTTTTAGTACCAAGTATGTGTGCAATAGCCAATAAATTAATAGAAGTTGTGTGATTTCCCTCAACAGTTACGACGCTCGTCAGGGTCGCAACTTCGGCGAAGGAATGCGCTGGGTCGACGAAACAGTCCTGGGACTCAGGGCTTACTTTTTGCCCACCCGGTCTGCCTCACATGCCCCTGTCTCAGGCAGGAGCTACAGAGACGCAAAAATTAACGCGTATGGAAATGAACGCTTGACGCAAGGTGATAGCGGAGGCAGCTTTTCTGACATGAAAAACTTCAAAACTTTTTCTTTACATCCCAGTCATAGAGGGGACGAACGACAGAGCCCGCGAAGTGTTCCTCGAAACAACGGTCTCTATGAACACGGTCGAGAGCATTTCATAGGAATGGGTGAACACGGTCGAGAGCATTCAGTGGAAATGGGTCCAAACTTCGCCAATCACTCGTGGACGATAAGTGACCATAACGCTAAACTGAAGAGGAAATTAGTTATAACGCGTGCGTCATTCCCTCCCGTCACTGAAGGCAGCGTTGATCCTTCTCTTAGGCCTCGACATGCCCCTGTCTCTGGCAGGAGCTACAGAGACACAAAAATTAACGCGTATGGAAATGAACGCTTGACGCAAGGTGATAGCGGAGGCAGCTTTTCCGACATGAAAAACTTCAAAACTTTTTCTTTACATCCCAGTCCTGGAGGGGACGAACGACAGAGCCCGCGAAGTGTTACTCGAAATAATAGTCTCTATGAACACGGTCGAGAGCATTCCGTGGAAATGGGTCCAAAATTCGCTAATCGCTCGTGGACAAGAAGTGACCACAAAGCTGAGCTGAAGAGGAAATTAGCTATAACGCGTGCATCATTCCCTCCTGTCACTGAGGGCGGCGTCGGTCCTTCTCTTAGGCCTCGTAGGAGACGGAACACCAGCAAAGATCTCCTGGCTAACGGCTGGGTAGAGAAAAAGTTTGCCAGCGGTAAATACTTTGTTAACAAACAATTTTTTGCCCGAAATTTATCGCGAAAATATAAGATTGTAAATAAATTTGCTCGATCTCAAAGAAAAGAATACGAAAGTCAATGGAAGGACAGAGGAATGTACGAAGATTACGTTTCTAAGGGTAGTATTAATCCATTTTATCCTCCTGATTCTAATTTAGTTACTAGAAGCAGTGCGAAAAAACTGGGCCATGGCTTTTGGAGGGCCATTCCTTTGCAATCCTCATCCCAGGCTGCTGCCACGCATGTTCTTTCCTCTCCTAAGAAAATAACAGCCAACAGAGCTCTTCCCACGTCAACACAAACCGAAGCAACTTCTCCCCATTCATTGCCACTCGAGTCTAGCGACTCTCAAGCAGCATTTCCAATTCCCTCTATACCTCTCGAGTCCATTAAACCCACACCCATTTCTCCAACACGCCCCTCGTCTGTCGAGCCGAAAGTCTTTACGCGGCCCAACGGCGTCGCGGGCCGTCGGGCAAGGCACGCCGCAGGAGCGGATCCTGCGCTCTCCTTGATGCCCGTGGCTCAGGAGGACCACGGACTTTACCGCTGCCGTCTTGATTACTGGGAATCGCCCACCACCATGTCCTACACGGCAATGAGTTTAATGAGCCCAGCTATAACCTAGGTCGGTACACGTACCTGCTTTCTCAAGGTTAACGTGTGAAAATTAATATATGAGTGAACTACATTAATAAGTACAGAGACCAGAGCCATGTTAAGCGAAAGATATTCTACAGATCAGCGTTGTATTAAACTTAATTATCTGAAGCTAAACGTTCTCCCTCATAAATAAATTTCGTAACGTGGTTATTGAAAAACAATTTTAATCTTTTGACACGGTGATCCCCATTCAAACTCTACTAATTGATTGATCGTAAAGTCCACTTCTACGCTAGTTTTGTTTTTAGGATTTCAATTACTTATCAAGCTTGAATTGGGATGCAACGTGACTGTATAATTGAAACGTTCCAATTGTTTCGTTTGGAAAGAAAAGCAATTATCTCCATATGGAATTACTGCGGTCAATTCAGCCACCGAGACAAAAGAAATTAACGCGGTTATTGGAGGGCTGATGCCAGACCCAATTTGTTGATGACCAACATGGCGCGAAGCGAACAATTTGCCAGGCTTCGCTGCTACAAATGCTGATGCTCCAGGAAAAATCGAAGTTAGTAGAAAATTTGCATAATAAATAACTTTAGGCGCCTCGAAGGCTATCACTACAGTAATTTTGAGATAAATGATCAACTTCAAGGGTGTTTTTTAGTAGTTTCTGAATAAGACATCTAGCCAATATCTGTCGCAAATGAATTTTTCACCAAAAGCGAAAAATTTGCTTATTTTATTCATGCGTCATGACTACTTGATTATCGACGTTATAAATTTGAGCAAACTACATTGGAATGTATTATTCGAACAATATTCTTGTAAGATCATATAGGAGTGAGAGTCTTTTACTAGTCATACGAGATTCTACAAAGGAGATCCTTCAATAAAAGACTCGAGATTATGGCTTGTTGGCTTGAGACTCCCCTGAGTCCAAAAGCCCTACGATATCACGGCAGTAGGACCCTTCCTTATGTCCTATAGTCCTACAAGATCACAACAGCAAGGTCCTTCCGCAAGTTTTTGAAGTCTTACGATTTAACGGCAGCAAGACTCCCCTTCATGTCCTAAAGGACCAAGAGGTCGCGGCACCATGATTCTCTTCCAATTCCTAATGTTATTAAAGACTGCAGCAAGACGCCCCCTCAAGTCACAACGATCTACGAAATCACGGCAAAAAGACACACCCCTTAAGTCCTAAAGTCCTACGACATTACGGCAGCAAGACGCCCATTAAAAGGCTGCAGGAAGATCAGTTCCGCGTCGCGTTCCCCAGCGTGTCTTTATCTCCACCTCGTCGGTCTTCTGCTCCTCGCGGCGGCGAATAATGCGTCTAAAATGCGTCGTTTGGTAGTGACTATTAGCATTTCTAAGCGAGTAGATCTTATTTTTTTCATTTTTAAGACCTGAGAGAACTAAGTTTTTATTTGTATTTCATGGCTACCTCTGCAAATGCGGCCTACTTCTGCAAATGCGGCCTACCTCTGCAAATCCTCTCTGCAAATGCGTCACAGTTGCCTGGTGTTTACACATTACCCATGTCTCTGATGTGCATGCATACTTACCTCGCAATCAGTCCGTTTTTTATGAAACCAAAACTCGCACAGAATAATATAGACTGCCTCATTTATATTCACAGAATAATATACACTGCTTCACTGTCAATGTTTATTACACCTTCATAACATAATCTTTTAGGCTTTACGCATTTTTTTGCGTATCTCGCGTATTTTTACGTATTTTATTACGTGTCTTGCGGTAACACCTAGAAATTGCGAGTAGTAACTTTGTCAAGAGCCCATGAAGATTTGATTCACTGAAAAATATTCACAAAATATTTCAAGAGGGCCAAAATATCTAAAAAAAAATTTAAAAATCCGACATCTTTCTCATGATACATTTATGAGTCGGTCTGAGGCTCTCGCCAGAAGGCACCGCGCCCGCCGTACACGGGCCAGGTTTAGCCATTGTTTACAGCTGCTTGGCTGACACGCGTCGCACACGCGTAAACAACGCGAGAACAGGACTTGCTGCTACTGTGCATACATCGCACCAGACATAATTACCCGTGACACGACCGGTTACCGTATACACACCGCACCCAACATATTTACCCGTGACACGACCGGTTACCGTGTAGACACACCGCACCCAACATAATACATAATTACCCGTGACATGACCGGTTACAGTGTACACACACCGCACCCAACATAATTACTCGTGACATGACCGGTTACCGTGTACACACCGCACCATACATAATTACCCGTGACATGACCGGTTACCGTGTAGACACACCGTACCAACATAATCACCCGTGACATGACCGGTTACCGTGTACACACCGTACCAACATAATTACCCGTGACACCACCGGTTACCGTGTAAACACACCGCACCCAACTTAATTACCCGTGACACGCCCGGTTGCCATAACACACCGCACCCAACATAATTACCCGTGACATGACCGGTTACCGTGTACACACAGCACCCAACATAATTACCCGTGACACGACCGGTTACCGTGTACACACCACACCCAACATAATTACCCGTGACTAGACCGGTTACCGTGCACACTCCGCACCCAACATAATTACCCGTGACACGACAACTACCGAGCATACACAGCAGTCGGTCATAATGCCATCGTTCCCGTGACATAATCATTGCAATTAAACCCGTCATCATAACTCATTCCTCTCCCATTTTAATTCAAATGGCAATCAGAAAATCATGAGCCTTATTTATTTAAACCGAAAATTAATTTTCACTGCTCTAAACAATTCTTACTTATTTCGTAAACTTTCGACCGCTTAGCACCTGACTTAACACGTTGAGTGCGCCACGACCCACCGGTGGGTTGCAGTGTCTTTTTTTCCGGACAAAGTCCACGATTTGGGTTTTTTAATTACGTTATCCGGCAAAAATTTATGATGTCTGTACTTCCTTATTTAATTTTAAAAAGTACGAAAAAACTGAAAATTTAATTTTTGTACCGGAACCTACAAATTTACTCCGAAATTTTAATCATATGCCTTTTTTGTCGGTGGACATGGCCGTTTTTAGGCCATCTGGCAACCCTGGTGGGTGGTGCCTCGTGGTGACGTTTCATTCAACTCTGATACCATTTTTATCGCATTTTCTCATTTATGAAAAAAATGCTTTATTGTGCTCGTCATGTCCGTCCGTCCGTCCCATTCTGTCCGTCTGTCCGTGACTTCCCGTTTTCGTCGATTTTGAGAAAATTCGCTCGCTGTCACTCACTGCAGTGGGTACTGAGTTATATTTTAACACTATCATTCCACAAGGACGCCTTAGCTGTTTCTTTTAAAACTGAAGGCGTCATATAGTGCTATTCCTTCCACAATTTGCACTCTCATTGAGTTTAATAGTTACCGGTGACATCGAATTACATAACTTGAAATGTCGTCACGTTACAATATAAACTGCTGACTAAGAGTAGCAGCCGAAATTTTTAACGTAACTGAAGCCCGGCATTCACTTTCATCGCCTTATAGGTGCAGCGCTGTTAGAAAATCTTGATGAATAATAGATATACTTATGAAGGTTAAAAGTTGTAAGGGAAATGAATGGTAGGTAAACTTTTTCGATGGGAGTTGCGACGGAAATGTTGGTTTTTATTTGCGTTTATGCCGACACACTGAAACGAGTCTTAATAAATGAACATGTCATATAACATTTTTATTGTTAAATCACTTACGTGTTCACTGCATTCATTACTCAAGCACGATGTTACTCGCTCGCTATATAACTTATTGCATTCGATAAAACTGGGAAAGCTGAGAAAATTCAAAGTCTGTGATTCTGTGATATGTAATCTTCATCTTTCGAAAGACTTGAAGCAGGAAGTGGTACAAAAAATAGAACAAAATATGTTTTAAAATCCAGGGAAATAATTCCTGCTGAATGAAAATTGGACTAAACTTTAACCTTCATGTGTGAGAACCATTGCTGCTTGTTAAACTGTATTAACCAAAACAGAAGAGAATAAGAACTTAACACCATTCCCTAATCCATTCTCACTGCTCCTCTGAGCATGCCTAATTTTTTAGTTTAAGTTAATTATTTAGTACCATAACACAGCGCATTATTGATTACGATCAAGAAACTCGCAAGGTAAACAACGAAATTTTACACTCGCTCCATACTGTTTACAACGGCTGCAGCATCAGGAATGGGGCACTTGTTTATACAGCTGCATGTAGCTGGCAGCTGGACATAACAGCGCTCACATCATTTATATGTGTACATATATTGCCATGCCAGTAAGCGGAATATTTCATTGCAGCATTCGTTTTTCTGTGTCGTCATGTATAGTTTGTAGCCAGTTAATGTAGGAAAAGTACGAGTGGTGTAATGAATTTACAAAATGTTTTCATTCGAGCGGTAAACGTACGAAGACTAAAGTGAGATTCAATTCAATTTTACTGTATTATGTACTATAATCTACAGCTATGAAACAGTTTTTGTTCGTGTTGGCATCGAATTACTTAACTTACAATATTGTTGTCTGTAATGTTCCTATTGGTTCAGGTTCAAACGGATTGGTTTTTGATTCCTAGACGGCAACTTCCAATTGGGTGTTTGGGTCATTAGGCTTGATCCAAGTTCCAAGTTTATTAAAGTAGAACAGCAGAACAGAGGAGGGAAGTTTTCCTACAAGTAAACACGCATTTCATTAAATTAATTAAACACTAATAACTAGATAAGTGCAATTATTCTAAACATATTCTCACCGTTATTCTATTACAAATTAGATAGCCCAGATGCTTACCAAGATAAAGAAAACAAGCGGCTGGCTTGATCAGTAAGGGTCAACGAATGGCCAAACCGCAGGAAAGGTCCTTTCAATACTTTGGTTGGTGTTGCCAGAACATCTGCTACAAAATTCCTAAAACTAAAATTCATTACATTGTCGTGCAATTAAATAATATTACATTATAATTATAATATTATAGTAATTAGATTATAATTAAAGAGTTTTAACGAATGCGTGGAAAGTCAATGCCTCACACAATGTTTTTTGCAAAATTCGAAGCAAAACGCATTCGACCACTAAAACATTTTGAGACGGATAAAAGAACGCAAATGAAGTAACGAAGCCTTGAAACTGAATTCTATTCGTGTCTTTATCCGTGGTGTAGTAGCTCCTTAAAGAATTTCTTTATAATAAATTTCTATCATATTATATTCTTCTGATGTTATCTCTTCATGCAAGTAAATAATGCAATGCACGACTGCCGGAACTTGTTAGTTATCGCTTTGATGAAATTGATGAAAGATGTAATTTATCTAGATTTATGAATTGAATTATTTAATAATGATCAAATGAAGGGATATTTGTTCAATGATGCAGCGACGGGTTGGAATCACGTTCGGAAAATTTGAAATCCATGTGCATCTCCAGCTCCGTTAATTTTTGGCGTCTGTTATAATTAAAAACCTTTGGAAAATCTTTCCTTGAAAAAACTATCCTGTTTTTTTACAGTTCTATGCAGACATTTAAGCAGATGTAAGAAATGTTAAAGGTTTTCCTTGTTAACAGTCATTTTGTAAACTGGGTTCTGATGAACCTTCCGCGAGGGCAGAAAAAAATGCAGAAATATCAGAATAATTATATTTTATAATATTCCTCGTCAATATCTTAAGAAGCTTCGACTCTATTCTTTGCTTTACACAGGTTACTGCTTGTAGGGCGTATGTATGAAACAATCTACGGATAACAAATCCATTTTTGACACTTCATCCCACTATGCTCGAGTTACGAGTAAAATGGTAATTACATACACGTTTCTGGTAAAACAAACATATGCTTTAGGCAAGGAAGCCCAACGCATCAGGGTATCAGGTTGCATCCTCTTCCTTTCAGGCTCGCACAGCTTTAATGGCTATACAAGCCTAGGTAACGAGATGTTACCTAGGCTTTAATGGCTATACAAGCCTAGGTAACGAGATGCTCCAAGTTTCCGACTCGAAGTGGCATCTGGACTTGCCAGAAGCTTAGGAATATTGAGCGTAGGAATTAGTTTTACCTTTTACCTTTCTTTTTTTCACACTCAGAAGTTATTTTTTCGTAATATGACATGATTCCCGTTAATTTCAGATGTGTCATCTCAGACTCAATATTTATCAAATAAATACAGAAATACAAGAGAATTGATAATTTCAATCCAGTGTTTCAATGACTTCAAGTTCCATTAATGCTACTTTAGTTCTATTGAATATATATTTTTTGATGAGGACAAGGCCAGCGGCCTAAAATCGGTCCCGTATAATTTTATCATCATCGAAAACACCGGGATAGCTTTAACAAAGCAATGAATACATTTTATTTCATAGAGTCAGAAAATATAAATTGTTTCCGGGGCTTCTGATTCCTCTTTAATGGATATAAACTATTTGAGTAAATCGTAATTTAATATAGTAAGTAATAAAATATAGAAGTAATGTAAAAAATACGTATTATATTTTAATACCTCGTACAAATCATCCGTTCTCATGATTCGTTGCATTTTCCAGTCCCGCCAGAGGAGCTCGTGATCCTGCACGACGGAGCGCGCCTCCACAAGGGTCTGGATGGCGTGGCGTGGGTGACACCCGTCAAGGAGGGCACCAAAATCAACCTGTCATGTCGGGTGGCAGGTGGCAGGCCGTCACCCACCATCACCTGGTGGCGGGGAGAGACGCAAATCCCAGCCAAAACATCCTTGAACGAAGTCAGGCCCAGGTACAAGAGATCTCCTAATGCAGAATACTGGGATTCTTTCGAAGATGTGGACTTCTCTACCGAAGCTGATCCGATATCGGACTTGTTATTGCTCCGTGAAGCACAAGTTTCTAGACGAACCAAGCACGACTCGTCAGGAGAGCATACAAGTAGCATTCTTTATGGAAAATATCCATGGAGAGGTGCTCAATTTGACTTACCCAAGATAAGGAATAGCGACGTACTATCAAGGCTACGCCGAAACACAAAAGATTCTACGCGGTGGTGGGACGATATCGAAGTTCCGGATTCCGATAGCTCATCGTTTAACTACACGAACTTTATCTTGGGCAATGTAAGATACACTGACCAATACGCAGACCAGTACGGCCCCTACGACCCAACGAGGTTTATTGAACCCACGACAGTCGATAAAAATGAACCAACCGCCGAACCCGTGCAAACAAAGCCCGCAGTCCGATCCGAGGTTGCGGACATTATCGAATCGACACATTACGATAAAGAGATTATAGTTCAATCGGACATCTCACTTATTGCAATGAGAGATTTGGTTGGAACCTCGCTGTACTGTAGAGCAGAGCAGAGACTTCAAGGAGGACCAACAGACTTGCTCAAACCGCTGATGGCGAGCGTCAGCCTCAACATCACCCGTGAGTATTGCTCGCCGTTCAGTCATTGATTCTCACACGTAATTATTCGCCTATAGTTGCATACAAACATTCAATACCAATCAATGTTTTCTGGCTAAAAGAGAACACCGACCATATTTAGGGCAGGGTCGTCCAGTGGTTACAGTTCAGAGTACCACGATTGGAGCAGAGAGGTGCGGGTTCGATCCCAACTCTGTGTGCCAGTTTCAGGTCAGAATCGGCAAGGAAGCTGGGCGGTTGCGCGCAGCAAAATTTGGGCAGTGAGTAGCCTGTTCGAGACCGCAACAAGCTGTGAATATTCAGCGATGTCATGAATAGATGACAGGCCTTGGTTTAATAAGCGCTGAATTTTTTTATTTTTATTTATAACATTTTTATTCAATTCAGGAATTGAGAGGTTAATAGAAAGAGAAATCTATTCACAATCGAATTTAGTGTACTATTAATGTAAATATATCACAAATGCACAACGCTTTCGAGTTCCTTGAAACATATATTTTTATTGTTGTACAGAGGCTATGCTAATGAAATATTTTTTAATTGTAGATTGTTAATTAATTGAAAATTTCTTTTCTTTAAAGCTATAACCATTTAGACCATGAATATATAAATCAGTGACCAGAGCACGACCTCATAAATTCCCCACTACTCCAATAATAATCTTCGATGGTGTAAACCTCTTTATATGGCTCGGTAAATAGTCGCAAATATAGATCGCGTCCAGCAATGGGAGTCAAGATTGAATTTTGCATAATTTACATGGCGCTTTCGGGCCAAAATGCCTTGCCAATTTTATGTCCGACATGCATGCATCTGCGAATAATTTCTCATCAGCGAACAATAATGTTGGCGCTGAAACAGTGAGCAGCGTCGAAAAATATTTTTTTCCAAATTACAATCTTTTTTGGTTGCTGTTGATTAAAAATGACAATTGTGGGCCTTCCATTGTGTAAATAGCACATGAAAACTACCGGTTGAAACAATTGCCCCAGACGAAGTATAAAAATCTGAATAAAATGTTTTCTGAACTGATTTTTATTCATTTAGAAAAATTTCATATTTTTGAACAGAAAAACAATAATTGGAAGAGTTTTTCTTATTCGAAGACCTTCATAACACCTATAATATATTATGTAATGGGTATTCTCCTTATATTAATCATTATATGGTCTTATTGTAAGTCATGGGGCACTAAATCAATCTAATTCTCCTAATAATCAGACTTAGGTGCATCAATTACGAATTCAAGTTTAATGAGGAACGCTCCAAACATCAGCCGTAGCCTGTCGGAACTTCAGATTAATGATCAGCCTTATGGCACACATGACCTAACAATGTAGCCCTCTTTGAAAACAAAGACATTCCTGTGAATATTTAACCTGATTTATTACACGCTTATCTATTTAGCTTGATCTATTACACGGTTATCAGGTTACTCACAAAACAGGAAATTACTTTGAACGCTTGTGCTTGAAAGCGGACTTGCAGAAGCATTGAAAACGTCAAAGTACCATCGATGGACACTTGCATTTTACTAGGTACAGTTGACGGACACTTGTTTTTTTGTGTTAAAATTACAATCGATGGACACTTGTTTTGTGCTATAGGTAGCATCGATAGACACTTAATTGGAAAGTAAAATAGTTTCTCCGACTCACGCCTATCACACCAACATCACGATCAGGTGCTGCTCGGTTGTCACTGCTAATCGATGTCACGGCAATTCTGCAGACTCATAAATGGCCTGTACTGTCTCAATCTAATTAGCTTCTGGAATTATTTTCTGGAAATTCTGTCTTTCTTGGCCCGTTGGAAGGACTGAACAATGTGAAGGTCATTCTTTTTTTGCAGGGTTTACAGCAAATTGTACAAGCAATTTGACCGTCAGGTATGATTACTGATCATTTAACTCGCAGGTCAACGTAACGTTATGAAGAATTCAATGAATACAGGCGTAATACAATACTTCCATGTCAGTAGGCTAATTTACTTCTGTTTTTATTATAGCATTTTGCTTTTATTCGAAGTGATAAATGATTTATTGCAGTCAATATTTTCATCGCCCCAGTCTTTGTTCGTATGAAAATTAATATCCCTGTACTTCAGTGGGGTTGCTGGAGCTGGAGATGGAGGGCGGCACCCAGCCAGTCTCCGCAGGTAACTCCGTGCGGGTGGAGTGCAGAGCATACGGATCAAATCCACCCGCTGAAATATCCTGGTGGAAAGCCGGCACTCCGATTCCCAGCTCCGTCACTGCTGTTAGTTAAGCATTTACATAAAAAGCAGTGCGATATATTCCATATACATTGAGTATTTTATTCCGTCAATGTGTTTTTCATTACGAATATCGCTATTTGTTTATGAATAAATGGTTCTTTAGTTATTTGATAATTACATTCCACACTTTTTCGCGAACCGATCAACTTCATCCTTGCATCAAAATAATTACAGTCTATTGTTATCATTTACTTTTTGATTTCTAATTCCGTTCACAAGATCATGAAAGGAGGCAACCTGACCACCTCTGCTGTGGTCCTCGAAGTCTCTGCCAAAGACAACGGCTCCAACCTCATCTGCACCGCCACCAACCCTGTGCTCAGGAGCTCTCACATGACCAAGAGGAGAACTCTCAAAGTTTTCTGTTAGTCAAACCAGGGGAAAAGTACATAGTTTATTTATGTGTTAGGTCAGCAATGCCAATAAATTACGAGTGGTGAATAGAAACTTAAAATTCAATTGCTTTTGCGACAAATAACTTAGCAATTTATTTTAATATGGTAAAAATTCCAGATAGTCAACCTAAGCCAAAGAATTCTACCTCAATAAAAAGTAGTTTCAGCATAAAAAATAATCTGTCACCATCTCCTTATGACAGAATATTGCCACGTATCAAAAACTATTTCTCACTTTAGCACCTTCCTAATACATAAATTTACAAAATAAGTGGAACTCTGTCGCGATATGCAAGTTAAATAATGCTATTGTATAATAAAACAATTAACTGAAAACAATACTTCATAATAACTCATCTCAGACGTCTGCAGCTGCACTGTGTTATTTTCAGTTCCACCAGAAGTTGAAATCCAGATGTCAGAGCCTGCGTTGATATCCACGGTGACGGAAGGAGCAGACCTGGTGATGATCTGTCACGCTCACAGCAACCCTCCGCCTCACGACTACCGCTTCTACCACAAGGTACAAATTCTCAGAGAAATTCCAGGTCGTAAAACATCACAACTTTGTAACACAAAATCTTCTCTCATACTGTCAGATGTATCAAAGAAGGTAGCAAATCAGTAAATAAATTTTTGTTCCTCTGTCTGGACTCATATTCTCGGACAATAATTTTTTCAGAATTAAATAGCAATATTAGTAAAAGATCGATGTTTTGAATAACATTTAATTTGAATTCATCAGAAAGCGCATCACATGTGCTCCATTCACTCTAATTGATTTTATTTCACCATATATCATTTTACGTCAACCGGAAGAAACCCAAATGTATTCATCCTGTGTCATTTGCAAAAGCTTCTCCGATATTCTCTGTGTCAGTGTTTTGAAGAACAAAAGAATCGCATAGCATGAAGCTGCTATTTTCGAAGCTGCCATTTCTCGCTGAAACGATGCTCACGCAGATTGGGCTACGCCGAACTCTGCACCAGACTTTGCCGTAGCCATTTTCATACTCCAACGGACAAAATAAATCTGATTTTTTCTTAAAGGTTTATTCACTTCCCAAGGGTATGGAGCTGCATCCTGCAAATGGAATCTCCGTGTCAGATACAACGCTTACCATTCGCCGTGTGCACCGGGACCAGGCGGGGGCATACACCTGCAAAGCGACCAACTTGGAGGGCGCTACACTCAGCCCCGCTCTGCATCTCACCGTCTTGTGTGAGCGACATAAAATGTATACAATCGGTCATTTTAAATCACGCATTTTGGGAGCCATTGTGTCCATTGTAATATTTTATAAAACTATTTATTATTAGCTTGTCGACGTGAAATAAATGCTTTAATTTTTTAAGTGAATCAAATGGCCTAACCTCACGGTAAGAGCGTTTTTTCGCATATCAAAAAAATGTTTATGAAAAAATTTTAATTAGTTTATTTGTCCACTCCTGCTTGTCTAATTAACAAGCCGAGCGGATAATCGCATTTAAAATAATAAGAAATTAGGGCTGACCTACCCTTAAATAATTTTAATTACAAATATATTAATTTCATACGTGATGTTTCCGAAGAAACTGTTTCCGAGTTCCTGACTTTACATTGAAATCGCAATAAACGATTTCTGTGAAGCGAAAATAGCTATCCTGTGTGGAAAAATTAACTTCAGTGGAAATTAATTCCTGCGCGGGAAAGCTGTTTTCTGTAGACACAAATTGCAAAGTTTTGACAATACATGCCGTGCAATAATAATTTTCTACCTTTAATACCAACAATAAATGTCCCATGACACTCATCATTTGAAATTTCTTAATTTAAAAAGCCCTGTACAAAAACATAAGGCCTAAGCTTAAGGACTCCCCTTAGCTGTAGACTGCAGCTTTACTTGAACATAATGACGTGAACCCAACATGTCCCCCACAGTCGCCCCCGTGTGCGCCCCGGGCTGGGGGGCGCGGACCCAGGGCGCTGCGCTCGGCGCCACTGAGGCCATCGCTTGTCGCGTGGACGCGGCGCCCGACAGCGACCTGCAGTTCACGTAAGCAAGGGGCCCGTGCTGTAGGCGGTATGGGTCTGGCGCCATGGGCGGCTTGGGACCTGCGTCATGCCACAGGACCCATGGCCAGGTCCTGTGCCGTGGGCGACATGAGGCCTGAACCGTGGGCGACATGGGCTCTGAGCTATTTGCGGCATATTGGTTGCTCTCAGCCTCTCACAGTAGTCTCTTGTGGGCAGGAGCTTCAATACACTTCCTTTAGAATTTTGGTCTACTGATAAAGACTCTTGCTAAAATAATAATTTCCGACAGAGATGAACAAATATTTAATTAATATAAATGAAGTCGTCAAAATTGAATAATTCTTCGTATTGTAATGGAATAAATCATTTTACCTTTGATTGAGGTCCAAATTGTTATATGCTTGAGGTCAAAACTTTGATCTGACAAGTAGAACTGAATTTACGGTGTGCACATCTAAATCTGCTCATTGTAAAAAAGGATATATTGCCTCAATATATGAATTTTCTCTAATTAGTAGGTGTAAATTGTCAACATCGTGTATGACAATTTTGACTTACAATTTCTCTCCAAGTTTTGATTAAATACTATTTTAATAAAATATCTTGCATTTCCTAATAGAATTAATGAACATTTTTGAGGCTACTTATTTAAACCCAACATTTCCCCATAGTGGTATCACGTTTCCTCAACTATATACATATGTATATCACAGACATTTTAGTAATGGAAAAATTTCTATGTTTTTGAGACTAAAATAAATATCATGAGCGACTGCTTTGCAACTTCAAAGGAGCTGGTTCTTAGTTGTTTATTGGATCATTATTCTGAAAATCGAAGTTTTCATAAAACCTGGGAACACATAAAATTTTTGTGCGTATTTTGATGTCAAGCAACTCACAATAATTAAGCTTTACGTGCTCCACGCTTCTCAATCCAAGAAACTACAGCTCGTCCCCGCTATGAATTTCCTTTGGTTTTCTTTTATTTTTTCCTTTGTATTGACTGTAAGACAGCATACCATTCATTTCCGGTAATGTTTGAATTAATTTCAAGTTGTTCATCTGGGGCTTCCGAAACATCAAGAATTGAGAAATAAGTAAAAGAAATATCTATTTTTGTCGTAGACAACAGTGAAGTGGATGCAAGTTCTAGTAATTTTCCGGCTCACTTGAGTAATTATTTTGAAGTTTTTACTTCCTGCAAGACAACAGGAATAAGTTTTCGGCGAACATAACGTAGTTAAGAAGAAAAAAACAAGGACCGAGTGCGTTTAAAATTTATCTTCATTGCTGAAGCATCACATAGCATTCTTTTTCCTGCAAACAAATTATAAATTTTATTCTAAATGTAGAAACGAGCAATTTTTATTTATATTTTCGTTCAGAATTCTTTTTGAGTAACACCATCTTTAAGATAATGCCGTCAACGAGAATTTGTGCCGCATAAATGGCTATTGTTTCCGCGCCTGTAAGAAAGTAATTCAAGAAGTGACTTTAGATCATTTAAATTCGAAATGTTCGAAATTCTTTACTTATTTCATGAAAAGTTTAAAGTTTTTCCCCTGAATACGAAGCGAGTGAACTGACCTCCTCTATTCCTTCCGTTCGAGGGCCCGCAACAGCATCGGCAAGCAGATGGTGGGATGTCGAATTTCTATCGTCCCCGCCGGGCCGCCAGACCCTCCTACTAATTGCACGGCCGAGGGCATGTCGGAATCCGACGCTACATCGCTCGAAATCAAGCAGCGAATTTCATTAAGACGAAACGAAGGCGAGCTTGAAGCAGACTCTCGAGATCATTCGGAAACTCCTCCAAGAGATGAAGGTATTCCGCAAACGAAGTTACTCACTTTGAAACAACAAAAGGCTGCCGAAGAAACTCAAGTCTCGACCGACATCGGCGAAGCCGCGCCAAAGACGCTGGGCAACACAGCGGCGTCGCAGCAAGTGAGGCCCGAGCGAGAAGCCACGTTGCAGGGACCCATGGCCAGGTCCCAGCGAGAGGCCACGTTGCTGGGAACCATGGCCAGGTCCGAGCGAGAAGCCGCGTTGCTGGACCCCTTGGCGAGGCCCGAGCGAGAGGCCAAGTTGCTGGTCCCCTTGGCGAGGCCCGAGCGAGAGGCCACGGTGCAGGGCCCCGCCGTGGTCGTGAGTTGCTTGGACGGCTTTGACGGAGGCTTGCCTCAGTTCTTCTTCGTCGAGGCCTGGCAAGGGGGGAAACTCAGAGCCAATCTGTCCAGGTGATTAAATTTTCATATGTGTGAGAATTTAAAATGAATAATTCGTGGCAAGAACCCGAGACTTATTCGTGAAGGTTTTCCAGACAAATCAGAGACTCATGAAGCAGAAGTTGGTAATGTAATTATGCAACCTTCGGATAATAGAGCGTTGCCACAGATGAATTATAACATAGAACAAGCTTCAAACAATATAAAGCATAATGCAAACTTTGTAAGGTATTTGTCTTGATGAAACTAAGTAATGCATCGCAATATCTTACACACAGTATATTCCCATTATATACGATGAGTAATCTACATCATAATATTTATTTACTATCAACATTACTGAAGGTAAAATGAGATACAGCCAGCCCTGGCAGTGTACCTTGACGTCTTTCTGTCCTCCTTTTATCAAACAAAATTTTCGCATATTTAATCTTTGCCCCGAATTAAATTTTATAGCAGATTAAATACGAAACTTGAAAGATTTAAATTATTTTTAATGCGCGGAATTCATCATTCTTAAAAGGTTTTGCTTAAGCTCACTGAATTCACTCGATTGTGTGCTAGCTGCAACAATTATGAGATCGAATTATTCTATACTGAATGAAAATGGTTTTAAATACTTTCTTAACTAGATTTATTCTTTACAATGTCTTTTATCAACTATTATTTCGTGATTAACAGCAAGTTTCCCGAGTGGGTGGTGCCGGGGCTGGAGGGCGGGGCGGAGGTAAGCTTGCGGGTGGTCGCTGCCAACGCGCGCGGCAGGAGTCACACCGTGCGCGTGCAGCTCATGGTGCCTCCACGTACCGCCTTCTCCACCGGTCAGTTCCAGGAACAGACAATGTGCAGAACATTCAGAGGAATGTTGTAAGAATATTTTATACTTAATAGTTCAAATTGTGTCACAGCTCTCAAAATATATTTACAAGTATCATAATGTTTTGCATAGAAGATCTAGAACTAATACTCCCTCAGTTTAGGTTTATTGACGGTGAAACTCATCAATACTTGACACAGTTATGCATTTAATAAATTAATCGTATTCCACTTGCATTACGCATTTAAATCGAGTTCACAATTATGAAGTGGATCTAGTCTGTAACTTATTTCACGACTCAGTCAGATAATAGACCGCTGCCAAAGTTGCTAAAGTGATTATTCCTTTCTTTGACCCAAGGGACAGACCAAGGGCACGTGGGCGTGTCACTCATAGGTGCAGGAGTGGGCATAGCGGCAGCGCTTCTGTTGCTGTTGCTCATCGCGTCTGCCGTCGCTTGTCGATCACAAACTGAACGACACAAGCGACCTCTTCCCACCACAGCAATCCTCAATGGGGCTGGAATGCACACTGATCTTTCCCCTCTCGATGGGAGTTCAGTGATGGTGAGATCGAGATTGAGGTCGACGTCGGACGCCGCCGAGTGGTCGACCGACCGAGGGCGGTTAGTTGGGTCGAGGGAGCCTGACGTGGTGCGATCTGTGACCTCCAGACCAACCCTCGACCAAGACCGATTTCCTCCACTCATTCTGGCTGCACCTGCTGTTAGTATCCTATTTTAAAAAGATTTTTTTATTCAGTTAGCTCTTAAAAACCTGTTTCTTTACCGAACAATTCATAATACATAAGAACTTTATCCGCATCGTTTCCGTTGATTCGTTTATGTTGAATTATGCAATTACGTTGTTGAACTTTTTTTGTGAATCTAATACAAATGAATTTTTGAAGGTTTTTGCTCAAGTTTCATAATTGGTACGAAGCTCGTTTAAAGTAATGATGAAATAATTGGTCTGCACGCCCAATTATTGGAATCACACATATTGGAATTATGAAATCACACGTTAATCAGAGGTTCACAATAATACCTAACTTCACAGTACAAACAACTTTTTTTCGCTAAAACACTCAATTCGGCGTTTTAAATGAAAATTTCCAGTCACGTGGAATATGAAACGACGATATTCTTGTTCTGCCCAGGAAGCAGCGACGAGTTTAGACTCTGACAGTTCCGGGACAACGGAAGATAACTTGCAGCCGTACGACAACCCCAGCAGCAGCAGCACGACGGACCTCGAGGACCTAACGGACCTAACGCTGGACGGACGCTTGCGCTCCGGGAGGTGCGATCACAGGAGTGCGCGGCCGGGCGGCGCCTTCGGGAATTTTGCATTCGGCCCATCAGGATCGCTCTTGAAGCCTCCAACAGCGCAAAAACAATATAATTTCTTGCCAAAACTGGTTGAAGTGAACGATTTTCACCCCGCCTTTACAGATTCCCGGTTTGTCTTTTCTGATTCTGCTATTAAATATTTGACCAAGCCGACGGAATTTGATGAAGAAACATACAGTAAATATGAGAAAGGCTTGAAAAGAAGATCAGGGAGTGAAAGCAATTTGCGTTTGTTAAAAAGAAGACAATGGGGAGATTCGGATAAGTCAGTTCAATTAGGCAATAAAAAATCAACTAGGCCTTTGCTTCTCGAATCATCAGTGGATAATCCAAGGCTTGCTCCGAGCCAAACTCTTCCGAAAAATTACGGCGGTTTCGCCAATGGTCGATTCGCAAGTTTCCTTGGCCGCTCTCAAGGTCCTCACCCAGGAAGCAGTGCTACGGATCAAGTTCCAGCCATCGCGACCGTAACGAGGGCTGCAGGTAAAACCGAGGCATTTGATGGATATCTTCAACACGATTACCAAAACGTACCCTCTCAGTCGTACGATGGCGCTGTTCCTCAGAAGCCACCGAGATTGTCTCCAATTTTTGATTCGCAGAAAGTTACCTTGAGGAAACCCACACCAAGAAGTGCATCTGCAGTCAACACAGAAAACTTGGAAAAGCAAGGATGTGAAAAGGGCGATAATCGAACAAATAATTTTATTTCGAATGAACAGTTTATCGCACAAAATGAATTTAACCGAAGCATGAACCCCACTCAGGACTTCTATGATAATAGAGTTGAATCACGTAAGAATATTCAACAAAGAACTTCTGACAGGATGGTTTATGACGAGAATTATCCATACCACACAGTTAAAATTATTTCAAATTTTTCACCGCATAATCATCCCTCTAAAAACGTTGACTCAATGAATCTTCAGAGACCAACAGCAGAACCTTCCCCTTATAAAATTATAAAGAATGGGGAGTTTGGAGCTGTAAAATCTAATGGAAATCCGTCCCCCAACCAACAAAACTATGGTTCTCCATTCTCCCTTCCTCTTTCTTCTGAGTCAAATAAAAATAATATTTTCCAGCCCGTTATTAGTCCATCTGAAGAGTCAATTTTTAAAAGCCTAGATCAAAGCGTTTTACGCAAGAGCAAATCCCGGTTCCATACTTTGGACAAGAAGAGAAAGTCGGGCTCGCGCCCTGCAGGCATCTACGAAATGAACCCAGTGAAACAAGAAGCAAATTCAAAACAAATTCCGGAAAGATCGAACGATCAAACGAACCTCTTCAGTAATAACCATGCAAGCGATCACAATCTCAGGCAACCGTCTAACATTCCTGTGAATTCTTCCGTAAAGAACTCATCAGCAGGGGATGCAAGCAGTGATGTTCATGTTGTAAAATTGCGTAAACCAAAGAATGATAATACGCTTCCACTGACCAGATCATCGGATGTTGTGAGACCCGTGCCAGAAACTTGTGATGATTACATCAAGCCTCGCAGGAATACTACTTCTGATCTCAATCCCAACCTCGGAGGCGAAGTTCAAGGACCGCTTGCAAAAAGGGAGAGTCTTGGTGATTCTCCCCCAGAAAGTTTACTTCAACAGGCCAGCAGGTTTGGGAAAATTGAAACGAAAAATGAGAAGAATGGCAAGTCAGAAAGTGATGAATATGGACTCGGGGATTTCATGTTAAATCCTCAAACTTACTCATCACCAGATGATTTTCGCTACTCTTTAATTATTAAAAAACAAAATTCAAAGGACAACCGTCAATTGGATAGCTCAGTGACAAGACATAATTCACCAAGCCGTTTCGAGTGTAAAGAAAGTGTCATTTGATCTGAAATACGTGAAGATATTTAGCACTCTGTTTGTAGTGTGAGAATCCGGTGTTGAATTATCGTGTCTTCCCATTGGTAATTATACATTCTAGTATTATGAATAATTTGTCTCTAATAAAATGTAGCCCCATGTACTAAAATTGAAAAATGCAAAAACTAATTCAAATGAATAAATGCTTTTTTTCAAAATTTATACAAACTTTCCATGTGTTCTTGAATGCCTTACTATGAATGCCTATCTCAATTTTACGAGCTTTTTTCGTTGCTCGTTAATTCACAATTTGTAAAACAATGTTGAATTTTTACTGTGAAACGAAGGAAATTTTCAGTCTCGGGATTATGTGTGGTTGAATTGACCTCAACATTTTTCATGATTAAGATTTATGAATCAACGTTTCTTTGTATTCGACTGCATGTCATTTGGCCAACCAAAGGGATCGATCCACTTTGCAAATTGAGATCAAACATTCCCTGTGGATTCTCCACCCCTAACAAAGTACCTAGATTTTTCACGACAAAAAAAAAAGTACAACAATTGATCAAAAACAACATTTTATTTCTTTTAAAAGAGATTCATATAATCAGTTTAAGAATAATTCTCAACGAAAAGCATTTCTCATGATAACCGAACAAGAGCTTTTAAGATTCATGATTTGAATTTCAGTTCAAGCTTTTCGACTTCTTATTCACTTTATTTCCTCCGTTATTATTCGTAATTGCAGAGAGAGGGCTGATCTTGCTCTCTTGAATCCTGTACCCACTATATAAATCCTTTCGGTAGTTTACTCGGCCACTTAGCCGCCATTGAGTATTCAATTCGCCTTCACCTGATCGCTTTTACTTTCCCATTACGCTATAATTAAACTGCCTAAATATCCTGAATCAGTTCCGATATAACGATAAGTGTTTGGTACAACTTTTTAGCGGCAAGATTCCTTATTGTAGAACTTGAGAACTACAAACAAATATTCTGCGCAGAATTATATTTCATCAATGAAGATAATACTCATTAATTACCATAAAAAACTCTGTATGTATAATATCAATACGTATTTCCAGACTGGGAGTAAATAAGATGTTATATTTATTGTATTATCAATGATTGTATTCAACTTTGAATGTCTCGTACATTAAACTTAACAGGCGACAGAATAAATCACTTTAATATAATATAAAATATATATACATATATATAGATTGCCCAAAATCGAAATAATTTTTTTACTGTGTGCGCCCGCCGCAACCAGTTGAACATTTTTTTCGAATTTCTCTGTCTATAAAATCATATAAATTTGAATGCATTACTCGATGCTTCCTCTAAAAGTATTCCTACGATCCAATTCATATCCAAATGAAGGAAAATATTAATCCGTGTTTCAGAGAGCTGCTCGATGCCCAGAAGATTGAGCTGCGGGGTCCGCTCCTGAACCGCATTTGTTTTGGGTTTTGAGTTTAATTACCGCCATTGAATATTCAATTCGCCTTCACCTGATCGCTTTTACTTGCCCATTACGCTATAATTGAACTGCCCAAAGATCCTGAATCAGTTCGGATATAACCATGAGTGTTTGGTTACTACTTTTTAGCGGCAAAGATTCCTTATTGTAGAACTTGAGAACTACAAACAAATTTTTCTGCGCAGAATTATATTTCATTAATGAAGATAATACTCAATAATTACGATAAAAAATTCTGTATGTATAATATAAATACGTATTTGCAGACTGGGAGTATTTCAGATGTTATATTTATTGTATCTCTGAATGGTTGTATTCAACTTTGAATGTCCCGTTCATTAAACTTAACAGGCGAGAGAATAATAACTTTAATATAATATAAATATATATATATATAAATTGCCCTAAATCGAAATAATTTTTTTACTGCGTGCACCCGCCGCAACCAGTTGATCATTTTTGTTGAATTTCTCTGTCGATCATTTTTGTCGAATTTTAAAATCATATATACTTGAATGCGTTACTCGAGGCTTCCTCTAAAAGTATTCCTGCAATCCAATTCATTTCCAAATGAAAGAAAATATTAAGCCGTTCTTCATAGAGCTGCTCGATGCCCAGAAGATTGAGCTGCAGGGTCCGCTCCTGAACCGCATTTGTTTTGGGTTTTGAGTTTTTGCGATAAAAATAAAGTAAATAAAGTAAGTCCTAAGATGAGACCGCTGCCTTCACATCCATTTTCCGAAGATTTATTTTTTTGGGAAGACGCGGCTTTACGCTTGTTTTTGGTCCCTTGTGCCTCTCGAGCCTATGACGCTAACTTCAGTACTGAAGGTGATCCGTTTCCTGAAGTAATTGTATTCAGAAAACCAAAAGTTCTCACTGTAATAACTTAAAATTTTAATATATATATCTAAAATTAGTTGAAAATAAAGTCAAAAATTTCAATATTTAATCAAGAAATAATGAAGAAATGCTAAATTTCATTTGAAATATAAGACTCATAACGTCTCAATGGTGTAATTATTGTCATGTCTTCAAGTGAACTTGGCACTAAAATTCCTTCAGTAGTCGACGCGCTTTTAAGATGTAAGTTTGCTGCTGAACTCATTGCTAAAGAACTTGTGTGGACTAACGTCCACTTCGCTAGTGTAAATAGTGTAATTCTTTACACAGCTCCGTCTGTGCCGAAATTCCGACCAAATATTATGAAAAAGCTGCTCCGTAATCTATTTTATTGAAACTTTTTGTTCGATTTATTCCATTGATAAAATTCATCGCATTCCTAAGGGATGTAACAAATATTGATGCATTTTACGCAATGACATGCATTAGTGAAGTAATTTCTAATAAATACTTTTAAGTTCTTCCAAAGCATTATTTTCCTTCGACTCAAAACTGCCGCTATATTCCGCAATAGCTATTCATTCATTTCAAAAATAGCTATATTCAAAAAATATCCATAGTTAATCAACATAATGACTAGTTGTTAGTCAACAAAATGGCCTAATAACAAAATGACCGTTGATCAACATAATGACCCAAAAATTGCATTGTTAATCAACAGAATGACCTAATAACTGCTTTGTTAATCAACAGAATGACATAAAAACTGCATAGTATAGTTGAACAGCATCATGAGATCAACAATCAACAGAATTATCATCAACCCACGACAAAAAATCCTTTTCTGTCTAGGTGAACTGGCGTCTCAAACCATCACTGGACTGTCATCACAAACCAGCACTGGGCATCTTGTTGTTGTTGTGGTGCCACTAGGAAAGGGTGGAAGAGAACAAGAGGTGGCGCAGAGTGGATAGAAAGAGGAAGGAGAAATGGAAAAGACAGTAGGAGATGAAAAGGCGCATTGCGCATGATACTGACATCTCAAACCTGCGCTGTACTAGCTAGGCCTCAACTAAATACCCTACAAGAGTTGGCAGTAATCTTGAGCACCTTATGACCGCTTTCCTAACAACTTCCTTATTAAAATTTATGTGACGAAAATCACGCGAATTTTGCAAAAAGTTCCAGTCTTTTGGGGAACCTGCTGACAGGTTGCCTGTAAATACAGAGAGAGAAAAAAAAATTTAGCTGTTGCAGGGAGAGGACTAAACTGGATTGAAAAGAGAGGCACTATGTATGGTATGGCAAATTTTTTTTGGACGTGTTAAATTAAATCATCTATTTCTTCCGAGATGAGCTTCTCTGAACAAGAAAATGAAAAAAAAATAATAGAGCCTACCTAATGCTCATTGCTTTTTTAATAAAAGTATTCCTTCATATGGCATTTCATTGAATTAACAATGAATTCATTTCTATTTATCACAAAATTCTATTTTTCAGTCGTTAAAGATGATCCCACATCTAAATTAATAATTACCAACACATGCCCGAAGTGAAACTCATTTTAAATCAAAATTATTTGTTTGAAACCTATACAAATTTCAATCTCTTTACCTCTGTCATTTATTCATCGCGATTAGTTTTTAACAAAAAATGGGCTTTTGGTCGCGGATCCCCGTGATAATGTTATAGTTATTAAAAATATATTCATTCAAGTGCTCCTCAAATTTGCAGTGTAGAAGCAGCCCCCCAAACCTTCACCTCATCACTCGTCGCTATTCTGGTCGATTAATTTGCTTTAGAGGATTCCGGCTCTAATTTGCTGACGATGGCGCGCGTTTCTTTGCGTCATTTGGTGCCGGCGTCGCGGATAAGCCTTGTTCTCGCAGGGAAAAAACCTCGTCGCGTAATCGCTCAGCCATGACTCAAACTGTGTTCTCTTAATCGTGATAAAGATTACAGTTAATGGAATCAAATTGTTGGTTTGAAATCAAATAAGTTTTTCCATATAAATTATTTTCTAGTGCCCGAAAATATAAAATGTAATTTTTTGTTTAATCAGAAACATGGTTGATTTCACTAAACTGATATATCAAATGATAATAAGTTAAATATTAGTTGTAATTTCCGTAGACCAATTTCAGTTTTCGATGTTCATTTTGCATAATAGTTTAATGTAATAATCCCAAGGGAAAAAAGTTTTGCAATAAAATCTCAATTCTGAAAAGATATGTGAACTGTTTACTTCAGCTAAAATTAATTTAGGTTAATTTTCCCCGTTGGTTATATAGGACATCAAAATTCCGTATCAAGTAAGCACGACAGCCTAAATTTTATCTCAAACCATTTTCTTTCAGAGCGAATTCGCTAGTTTACGTATTTTCAAATTCGCACAAATATATTATGTATGTCTTTCATTATAATTTTTCGATGATTTATCACAAATGTAGCTTGTAACAACTTATATATAAATTAAATCACTGAATTGGCAGTATGAAAATTATATAAAATGCAGTATTAAAAAAAATTACGCCCAATTACTATTTCTCTTTTTTGAATGCTTAAAAATTATCCCAAATGTTCATTTGCATCGCGCCGGTGCTAGACCATGGCTTGCATGCACGAGCGAATATTGAAATGCAGGTTCTGGACGTGCTACGCAAGGTTTTCGAATTATTCCGCAGAGAAATTATGCAATTATATTTCTTAGTTGTAGCGAAGTGGTCATTGAATAGACCAACCTTCATAGAAGCCGAGTAATGAAGCAAAGTTTCGAACAAGAAACCTAAACAGTTTTCTTGGAACTCTATGTTACCGAAAATACGTTTTATGACTCGACAGTGTAGCGTTATTGCTATGAAATCAAAGAAAATTATGTTAAAAACATTTTTCTAAAAATTTTGACCGGCCTTTCTATGTGTATCTTATAAAAATTTACTCTTTCTCGAATATTCACTTAGGAGTTTGACTTTCTCTAGAGAAATCAACCATGTTTCTGAAAATTTTTATTTGCAAACATCCCTAAAGTTCCTAGGAGGTTCCTTGCAATGTTGCCAAAGTTCAGGTAGGGAACCCTTGTATTCGTTAGTCGAGTATAATTTTCAGACGAGAAGGAAGGAATGAGGGAACTTCTCTTTAAAAGTTGCGCCGAGCCGCTGTCGGTGATGAGAGATTCATGTGCATTTTTGGGTCAAATTTCGAGCCATGCTTCAAGCTTCGAGGTCCCTCGATTTGAAACTCCTACTCATAAAGACGTAATCAAATAGTACTTTTAAAACTTGAATTCACGATAAATTTACTACAGCCCATTTATCCTACCGCCATGAAACGAATTTTTAAATTAGCGATACATTTACCGCACGTCTGCTATGCTCTGAAGTGGACTTAATTTAAAAATGAAGGGGAAACTTCCTTAAATTTTCTATATTCCACAAATTTTTCATAATTAACAAAAATTTTTACCACTGGCACTGCTCTCACGATCTCGGTAATCTCATCTGATTGAATTTCCTCAGAATGCATGATATATATAAAGGAAATCTTCAATCAATTTCAGGATTCATACCAATAATCCTCATCATCCATTGACAAAATTATAAATAACAGATTATGATGAAATATCTAATATAAAAACTACCAAATTTTTCTGCCACCAGTAAAGTTGTAATAATTTTTACCATTTTTATAAAAGTTCACGAGGTTTTGTTCGGAACAGAACAAAACCTCAAAACCCCGACAAAAATCATCTTCTTTTCTTTATTTTAAGTTATTAATCTACTGTGGCTGCTCCACAAAGTTAAACAAATTTAAAATCCTTCTAAATCTTCAAAATATCCTTCAAAATCAACTCACTCTAAATGAAGCCACGTGCAATTCATGGATACAGCAAACCTAGCCAACCAACGGCGACTCAAACACGACTCTGTCTGCCTTTTGTAGAAGAAAGAAACGCGAAGAACTGAGATTGCGACGGGTGTATTTTGGCGGCATAACTCGAGTGTGCGCTTCCTGTGGGCCGCAAGTGGACAAATCTGAGTCGCTTATTATGCTAATAAGGCCATTAATGGCCGCGCCACAATGGCGCGCTGGCCTCCTCGAGGCGTCCTGTCGTAAAGACTTGAGAGGCTGCGGCTCCCGTCTTCCGCTGGGGGAGGTCGGCATAGTGAGGGCCGTAGTATCTGAATGGGATTAGCTTGAATTCATTCACATAGTTAGAATTGCGCCGCTGATGTTACTCACAGATTTTGAAAACAGAAGTATTATTTGAGTATATACTGTCAATTGATGAATAGTGATCATTTTGAAAAGCTTGCCTAGGCTTCCGTTGCTGAAAATCAGTTATTGAAATTCAATTCTCGTTATGTTCCTCCTGCAGTCTTATCTCAGTGGCCCAGGAGCATGCGGTGCAGAGCTCGGACTTGCGTAGCTCAAGAGCCGCGGAACGATCAAGAGGGCGAGGATTTGGGCTACGATGAGGGTGAGGGTGCTGCGATGCAGGCGAGGGATGAGGGGCGCTATGGTGAGGGTTCCCTGGTGGCGCTGCGATGCAGGAGAGGCACAAGGGGGTTTCGATGAGGGTCTACAGAGGCCACTGCGATGCAGGAGAGGCACGAGGGGTCTTCGATGAGGGTCTACAGTGGCCACAGCGATAAAGGAGAGGCACAAGCGGGCTTCGATGAGGGTTTACAGTGGCCACAGCGATAAAAGAGAGGCACAAGCGGGCTTCGATGAGGGTCTACAGGGGCCGAAGCGATGCAGGAGAGAGACGAGGAGGGAGCTGTGATGAGGGTTCACTAGAGCAACTGCGACGTAGGAGAGGCACAAGGGGCGCTGCGATGATAGTGTCGTGAACATAGTGGCAAATGATGGATCAATGAAAATGATGAATGTATACTATAATAATAAACAAATTTTATATGCAAATTTCAAAATTTAAACCGTGTGCTGTTTTAGCTCATGCCTATTAAACTGTGATCTTCTCAGGTTCGGATTCAATGTATGAAGCCATTCTGAAAACGCACAAATAAATACAAATTAAAGACTTATTAATCTAAAACTAACGAAAAAATACAACACACATAAATAAAAGCCTGATATGAATAACAATATATGAGACCACCTATAAAAACCGGCACTGAATCGACACATAATTATCACAAAATAAAACAGGCTTAATAGTAAATACGTACCTTTGTGGTGGATGTATTAACAATAATTGAGTACATCACATGTCAGCACGAGGTTACGTCAGATGTGACTTAAAACCAAAATACGAAATACCTAAGTTATGGTAAACATTATTGCACAGCGTTCCCAAACAATACAATTTTGACCGGCGTATTTTTTCTGTAACACAGATAAAACACAGGCGCCATAGCGATGTAGGAGAGAGACGGTGGGNTTATGGTAAACATTATTGCACAGCGTTCCCAAACAATTCAATTTTGACCGGCGTATTTTTTCTGTAACACAGATAAAACACAGGCGCCATAGCGATGTAGGAGAGAGACGGTGGCGCAGCGATGACGGTTCACAGGCGCCACAGAGATGTAGGAGAGGCTGGAGGGGAGCAGCGATGACGGTTCACAGGCGCCACAGCGATTTAGGAGAAAACCAAAGTTTAGACCCTAGCTGATACATGGAAACTACAAAGGCTAATTTGTTCAAAATTAGTATTGAAAGTAAATCAAGTCTTCTTAAAAAGATATAGGAATATTCCTGATGTGCCCCATTGTAGTGTTAAATTTTTCTGAAAGATATTATACTATTATTTTTGGAGCGAAATTTTTCCATTACTGGTCGACATGGTTGCAACATTAATCAAATACAACATAAATAATTTGATATGATCCGCAAATGATGGCTTGGATGCACATATGATTCTTGTATTTTATATTACAATATATTCGTCAAAAGGCATTATGAATTTCACAGTATTTAGTATAGACTTATTGAATATTGTTACATTATTATAGTCGTCAAATGAGCTACCAAACTAGTTTTAAAAGTGCAGAAAACAGTGAAAAACTCATGACTATTTTTAATCATATTCATGCGCTTTCATCTTCGTAATTCGTATTTAACTACACTCGAGTATCACCAAATGGTTCATTTCTGAAGAAACGCCTCCAGAACGACATTAACGCCTTCAAACACAAGCTTATCCAGTCCAACACAGCGTGACTATAAACAACATCGCACGCTACGCCTCCTCTGCCTTGTAGTTTTTTGCCGCAACGAGAGCTGAGTTTTTACTAAATAAAATATTAGAGTCATAAATTGAAGCGACGACTTCAATATTTCAGCTTCTCTCTGAACGACGACTCTACTTGACTTTGCGATCTTGAGTGAAGATGAACGCGCGGAGTTTCTGAGGGACTTCTAGCTTATTCATGCGCTGGAAAAATAGTGAGTCAGACTAAGAAGAAATGTACGAAATTAGATTATTTATATTAAAACTATACGAGCACAAATCTTGAATCTAACCGGATTAAAGTGATATAACTTTGAAGGAAAGCCTAGCATTGACGGAAGCTCTATCTAAATACTCATCAAAATCTTACCATCCTTTGGCAGTCGGTGTATACATGTCGTAAAAAATTATTTGGAGAAGTTGTTTCGCTAACCAACAAATATTTGTCAGTCTTGTAATACTCTTTAAAAATATAACTCAGTACTTACTGCAGTGAGTGACAGAGTGCGCATTTTCTCGTCGACGAAAATGTGAAGTCACGGACAGACGGACGGACAGACAGACGATCGGACGGACATGACGAGCACAATAGCGCCTTTTTTTCCATAAATGAGAAAATGCGCTAAAAATACCTGCAAAAGAATTTGTATCTTCTGTATGAATTTAACAGCAATGCTGCCTCAGGGTATTTGAATATTTCATGTTCCGGAGGGAACTACATGAACGGTAAAGCAGTTCGCAGAAAATGCTTAACTCTGTGCCAAAAGTTCATTCATTATTCAAGTGAAAATTGCATATATTAATGACACTGGACACTATATGTCGAGAAATTGTGTTTAAGGACATATAATTAAAATCATATCTTTCATACACGTGTCTTCCTCACTTAACTTATGCTCAAAGTTTAAAAAAAGACGAATATGTTTCAAAGTTTTGTTATTTTAAGTGAAAACTTATTTTAATGAATTTAATTCTACCCTTTTCCTGATTCGACGCTATCAGATTTTCCGTGTTGGAAAATACGTGTTGGATAGCAACCCACAAATAAATCTGCCCAAACCTAGTATTTTCCATGCCTGCACCCGCCTCATCGAACACAACAGGAACAATCCAAGTCACAAGTCATTAGATAGTTCCTTGAACACCACTTCCAGACTGGCAAGTTCTTCACCAGCTGGGGCCATACTTTCAAAACTCGCTAAGTGAACGTAAGTCATTACGCTCTATTTTTTTGTCAATGGTTGGTGGATTTGGCTTGAAAGGCCGTCAATGATTGGCGGATGAACTTACGATCTCTTCACTTTTTGAGCAGTTATGAGTATAGGCCCAGTAATGCGGCCCAAGAGTGCAGCAGGTGCATGCGCGTCCTTACAAAGTAGCGAGCTAAGCCTGCCTCCCAAGCTCCACGTGATCGCTACCAGGATTGCGTGCTTGCAACACTCGGCGCTGTAGGCTAACTTGGTTGCTCCTTAATTTGACAGCTTCACGCCACCTGCACATGCCGCCTAAACGCCTAGATTGCCTTTGTTTGCTCACTTTCATAGCCCCTGCGTCTCCTCAAATCCCTTGACTCATCCTGAAATATTGAGGGCAGACCTGAATACGAGAAATCCAACTGCAATTTACAGATAAAATACGAACAGATTCTGGCTTCAAAATTTATGCTAATCCTTAGAAAAGCGACGAGTAGTGAATGCTTGGCGAATTTCGTTCACGACTAACGAAGAAGAATCGAAGCTCTGAGGCCACCAGCTTCGAAATTATAACCAGCAATGCGGTGGAATTATCAGTCAGTAAATAGAGTTAGTGAATTACTGTTCTCTTCTTTAAGTGATTTTCACGAACATTTTCTGTTTTAAAGCAACACAACATATGCGATCACATTTGCTTTAATTTCAGTTTTAATTTAGTAATCACGGGATTAGGAGGTTCGAAAATAGTTGGCATTTCCTTACTGATAAAAATGTTTCGTTCCGATTATAAAATTCTATAAAATTCTGGAATCTATAGTTGCTCACAATAAGTTTATATTTACGAAATAAATTCAATGAGATCAACTCTCGCTAATCTCTTCTAAGCACAGTAGTTGCTGTCTCTTATACACATCTAGATGTGTATAAGAGACAGGGAAAAGACAGTAGGAGATGAAAAGGCGCATTGCGCATGATTTGGTGGGTTNTTATACACATCTAGATGTGTATAAGAGACAGTGCTACGACAGCTTGAAGGACAATATGCAGGTAGATGATGTTAGAATGTATATTGGAGATTAGTATCCAATGATTTATTTTTTCAGACCATGTTGACATTAAGAGTCAGATGAACGCCCGATTTTTTAATAACACTTCGCGAAATAAAACTATATCTTTTAGTCTTTGACACGGTTTCACGTTTTCACTCGTCATCCACTCGTACTAATATACGGGTGGATGTAACATTTGTTAAGACGTTAAAAGACTTTTTCCCTAGCTCAAACCTCTAGCTCCTCTAACTGCATTAAAGTTTCCTGCCATATTCCGTCAAAGTCATCCATGCGTCCTTGCTGTCAGACTACATTGTACTATCCGCAATCCTCACTCCCAAAATTTTTCCGCATGCTCAACCAACTCTAAAAAATCTCAATTTTTCAGGTTCAAACTTTCTTGGCAAAGCCTAAAGCAAGGCTTTGCCAAGGAATCTTGAAAGGTCTTTTGCGCCCTTCTCTGCCACATCGTCTTGGGCTTACTGCAGAAATTTGGTACAAAAACGAGGGAAACCTTCGTAATGATGACAAAATGGGCGGACGCAGACAGGGAATGTGACACCACGTTTGTCAGAATAACTGGGGAGCCACCGTCACGTGACAGCGGGGCTACTGTCACTTGAGCTGGAAGTAACTTTGTTCAAACTTTGAACGGTCCTCCTCTCCCTGTAGGACACGAGTGCAAAAAGGCTTCCTCTCTGACATGCATCGTTTTCGCTTGAATTTGTATTTATTTATCCAGAGGAATGAACCTATGTATCTCGCCATGCGTATTTAGATCCATTGATTTACAGATGAATTCGTTCTTTGATTATTTTGTGCAACATGACTACCGCCCGTGGTGATATTGATAGTTCTGATAAAAAGAGAAAGTAATACAAAAAGTTTTCATTCGAATATGTGCGAATTCATTAATTTTAATCGAAGCTCAAATTATCAACTCATATCAATATCGTAAATAACTGTGTAAACACCTACGGTTCATGTTCTAATCATTCATGCGGAGTTCAAGTTTCACCTTTCCCGGGAACATTCATCGAAATATTGCTACATTTGCGTTGTACTTCTGACGTTTGCAATGACTTTAAACCATGATAAGCTTCTGGTAAAACTCACATTAAAGGACTTCCCTATAGCGAAAATTCTCCCCTTTTTATTTGGTTTAACTTCGTAAAAAGTTAACATTATTCCAGGACTTACGATTGCTTCATCTTAAAAAGATGACTTGAACGAAGTTCTGTTTTCAAACCTGACTTATTCAGATGGCCGTTGCTGCCACAGAGATAAAATTCTCCCGCTTTATTCGACGTTAATGCGAGCAAGTGGTCCAGAAGCTTTCTACATTAAAACCTTGTACTGATTTCGCAAGACATGGCCTGATGTTTTCTAGGAAAGCTGTGACTTTCTCTCGTGTGGCGAAGAAACAGTCATGACTTCCTTGATACGCAGTGCCGACTTAGAGCTCTTACCAATCTCTGGACAAGCTCTTACCAGGCTCTTACCAAGCTCTTACCAATCTCTGGCCGAACCCGTACTAAGCTCTTACCAGGCTCTTATCAATCTCTGGACGAGCCCTTACTAATCTCTCACCAGGCTCTTATCAATCTCTGGGCGAGCTCTTACCAAGCTCTTACCAGAGTCTTACCAAGCTCTCAACTATCTCTGGCCGAACTCTTACCAAGATCTACCAAGCTCTTACCAAGCTCCTACCAAGCTCATACCAAGCTCTTACCAGGCCTACGCTAATCTCTGGCCAAGCTCTTACCAAGCTCTTAACAAGCTCTTACCAAGCTCTTACCGGGTTCTTCCCAAGGTCTCATCAATCTCTGGCCGAGCTCTTACCAAGCTCTTACCCAGCTCTTACCAAGCTCTCATCAATCTCTGGCCGAGCTTTTACCAAGCTCTTGCCAAGCGGTTACGAATCTCTGTCTGAGCNAGGTGATGCAGAGATCAGGTGATGCAGGGATCAGCAGATGCGGAGATCAGCTGATGCAGAGATCAGCTGATGCAAAGATCAGGTGATGCAGAGATCAGGTGATGCAGGGATCAGCTGATGCAGGGATCAGCAGATGCAGAGATCAGCTGATGCAGAGATCAGCTGATGCAGAGATCAGCTGATGTAGAGATCAGCGGATGCGGAGATCAGCTGATGCAGAGATCAGCGGATGCAGAGATCAGCTGATGCAGGGATCAGGTGATGCAAGGATCAAATGAGCTGATGCTTCAGATGAAAGCTCAATAATAATCCTTTATAATTAACTCACACGAGGTAATTTACAGGAGCTTGAGCGCTTTTTATTGGTCGTTATCGATCGGTAATGCAGTCGTGCAAATGCAACGATGAAGTTACGGATCTAAGAAATAAATTTCAATGTAAAACTATATAATAGTAATAGTATAATAGTATGTGGGTCATAATATGTGCCAGCATTGAGAACCTGAAAATTAAATGAGTATCTTACGTCCTATAATCCTATAATTAAATAAAAATAATCACTACGATCTAAATTCTAAAATGATGTACCGGAATGGGAAGAATGCAATGAGGCAAAAAAATGATAAATTCTCGGAAATCAAAATTCCAATTAAACGCGATTCAATTCATCGAATAAGTCATCATGCGATTGTGATAAATTCAGAAAGCAACATAACATATATTAATTAACATCGCCGCAAATTGTTACATTTTAACTAAATAATAGCTGTAACAACGCTAGCAAGTCTTTTTATGAATATTTGCTAAAGATAGAAGAAGAGAAGGAGCTGAATATAGTGGGGCTTACGGCGCCACGACATTTGGCTGTGTTCCCATCACATCCGTGACAGTGTGACATGACCGTGACATGGAGGCCGTGACAGCGACATGACCGTGACATGGAGGCCGTGACAGCGACATGACCGTGACATAGGAGGCGTGACAGCGATATGACCGNGGAAAGCCGTGTGGCAAGGCATGCTCTCCCTGTGGCAAAATGGCATGACGTGGGATGCGTGTTGCGGAGCATACACTGATTGCACTGAGTGCGAGCAGCGCTGTCTTTCACGCAGAATACGACCATTCCCGGTAAAAATTTTAATCATAATTCTTTATTTTAGAGTGTGCAAATTATTCCTTTGTACGTTTTATTTGAAATTAATGATATTAATAATGGAATTCATTTATTTATTGAATACAATTTAACAATTTTGATTTACAATTCACAATTTCGATTCAACAGGACTTATTCTGACTTAAACAGCTAAACTTATTACTACAGGACCCAGCTGAGACGAGGGGTCGAGGCGCTGCCCCACACAATACACGCTGGACGCAGAAGTCCGTCTTGTTGACTCGCTCTTTTCTAGGCGCGATTTACTCCAGTCTTTTTCGAGCTCGAATTTTTTGCATGGCTGTGACCGTTCGTTGCCACGTCGCTTGGTTGGTGACTTGTTGCCCACAATTCTCAGCGGGTAACAAAATATTCTCCTCCTCAGAGCTACAAAATAGCTCGGCTTGGCATTAGACCTCAGGCTGAGACTCTGAGCTTCATACCACCGCAGCATGCAATGTCCTGGCACCTCAGAAAATACTCAGTCTTTGCCTAATCTTCCCACCGAAATAACATTTTATTTTACACATCACTGACAGAAACTCATTTGAACAAGAGCATCGGGAAAACTTGAAGAAGATTGAACGTAGATTTGGATGTAAGATTGTTGTCTGTACTATTACGAAGTATAGTACTTGTCGTAAGTTGGGTGCAAGATTGTTGTCTGCACTATTGCGAAGTATAGTTCTTGTCGTAAGGACTAGTCGGTCAAGTTACAACATTTGTCTCTGGTGTCCTCGCGAGGCTGTCTGAGCAATTATTGGCTGCAGTGCGCTATTCTCAAGTACGTGTGCAGTCTCGTAATTTAGTGTTTATGTGATTTATTGTGTTGGGGCTTCCAAAACCAACTAGCCTGCATGATCGCATAGGTTTAAGTCACTGATGAATCATAATTTAAACATTTTATCTCACCACTCTTTAAAATGAACACATTAAATAATCTATAAAGAATAATATCAGCACATTGACACTTTACAGCTTTCATCTTGGATGCTTTGCTTCTCAGGCTAACTCTTGATTTGAACTCTTGAATATCCTAGGAAAAACAAATGAAAGAGATAAATAATAGTAAGCTAAAAATTGAACGTATTCATAAATATATAACCCAAATGTTCACACAATTTGTCCACATCGAATCTATTCACATATATATTTACATATTCACATCATAACGTAGCATCCACTTTCGCTCCGGCTTTCCACGCAAAAATAATCAACGAACCTTATTATTCCGCACATTTCTTCCGGCAAACTCTAAACTAAGATTACAAACAAAATTTAGAATAACAAACCATTTTAAAACAAATATTACCGGATCACATTACATTAAAAATGACAAACGATTTCTATACTTGACAATTGTTATATTATCTTTTGGTCTTCCTCATTTTGATGTGTATTCATTCGTGCCATTTGTTTATCTCAGCAGGACGGACCCATGTCATCTCCTCTCTGTTATTCTCTTCTCCAATTTGTTTTGTTGCGTTTAGGATCTCTAGCTCTACTGAATAAATGTAATATCTTGTTGTGCGATGATTATAAGCCCGACATCATTACATCGGGTAAAGACGTGGATTTTCAGCAAAAAATAGGGTAAGTAATTAATACTATCAACTGCATGCCCGATGCCACTGCCTTCGTACATATTAATTATAATTCGTTGATCTATAACTTGAATTTCTATCAGCTACTTTATAATTAAAAGCGAATATTATTTTTGTTATGTTGGCTCCTTAAATTTTGGGTCCTGAGCTGTGAAAGTTTTTTACACTGATGATTAAATGTAATTTAATGCTGAGACAATACATTAAAATATAATTACAGAATTCAAAAGAAGGAGAGAAATATAATACTTATTATCGTGCCTGTAATTAATAAAATACTCAACATCTTGATCATGTATTTCAAAAATAGTAAAAATTACCAATTAAAATTGGAAAATTAAATACATTAAAATAAAATTTTAATTGGTAAATTAAATTAAATTTAATTTTCCAATTAAAATTGGAAACCATTTACCAGGTTTACAAACCATTGGATGTTTTCTTCAGGTTTAATTGCCAGTAAGACATTTTTCGAGACGCCCGAACCTGAATGGAGCAGAAGACCGACTGCCCGAAGTCATTAAGACAAAGTTTCGTTATCTCAGAAGTCTTCGAGTCTGTGATGATTCCGGGGCGAGAGCCATCGATGGCCGTGATAGAACATGACTGCGAGAATTGAATGCGTTCTCGTCAGCCAGTCGGGCCACACAAATCGATAGAGAATAACCATCAAAAAATGCAGAGCGCTCTGAAAATACCATTCCATATAAATGTTTTTAAATAATTTCAAAATGGAATCCCAACCCGATAAAGTTCTGTGACACATGTAATAAAATTTAATCTGTACAATGCAAGTGACGATACTATATTACTCTGATCATTTTTAAACGAACATTGAAACGTGTATAATTGCTGACTCTGAATCTATTGACATTCCTTCTTTGTAAACCTCAAGACATTGATTCAAAAAGTGACCTCAGATCCCATGCTAGGATCATAGGCGCCGCATGTGCATCAGCCGCAGACCGCGTAAATAAGCCATAAATTGGTTCCGCTACAGACTTGAAAATCTTCTGCGGGTCTCATAACGTCGCCTAAATGACGACGGACGCTTCCGCTCCAGAAATTTTGCTTGTTCAGCAAAGGGTCTCAATGGAACGGCCATAATGAGAGGAAGCTTTGCGACACTCCATGTGATGGATTAACCATTCAGCCAATGGACTATTCACAAGTGTCATAATAATCCAAGGCTCGGGAGGAACGCTAGGTCAAAAATTGTGCTAAATTTCCGTCTTTATTGGACATAATGTCAAGTTATGAACGGCAGGCACTAGAGTTACGGTGTGTGCTGTGCATTGAACAGATGCTGACTCGGAATATAAGATGTTTTCAACGGGGTTTCATTTTCAGTGAATTAACTTTGGGCCCAAATAACATAAAGTGACATGTTAGTAGCGTGATTGCTAAGAATGTCCGAAATCTAACAAAAAGGATATCGTGGTAAAAAATGTCATTTTTGCAGCTCCCAAGGAGAAAAGTTTTCGTTTGTTAGTTTTTTTCGAAACTCAAGCAAGATTCATTTGGAAACTGAGCTCGTTTGTGCTGATGACGTCTGAGTGCACGTTTGTGCTGATGACGTCTGAGTGCACGTTTGTGTTGATGACGTCTGAGTGCACGTTTGTGCTGATGACGTCTGAGTGCACGTTTGTGTTGATGACGTCTGTATGTATGTTAATTTGAATTGCTGATAACTTGACGCTGATAATCGTCTCATCGAAAAATAAATTAGGTTCATCTAACATACTAATGAAATGAGGACTAATCTAAATTGTCACTAGCGCGGGTACTTGAAACAAAAATATTTGTAAGATTCTTCTTGAAAATTAATAGCGCATATCGTAATTTACTTATCGTGTAAACCATCAATTCAAGTTTGAGCTATTTTTTTAGCCTTCCCAACATTTTTTATCGAACAACAGTCACTATCGATAACTTGCAATTGTTGAACGCACAAAAATTTTCTTGCAAAATTCGCAAAGTTTCAATGACATCAAGAAAAATGTAACCACATCAACACATGTATCAATTTTCTGCTTCCATTGAGGGCGAAAAATGTTTAGGAGAAATATTTCAACAAATAAAAATATATTCAATAATGAATCTTTCTATGCAACTATTAAAAATTGATTCCTTTGCGCAGTCCATTTATAAATTTTCAGTTGGTTTTCTAACTGGAAGATTTGCCTAGCCACGCCAAAATAAATTTGTTAAAAATATTCATTACGTTTAAATTAGATTTTTTCAGTTGCTCGTCATGAATAAATTAAAAGAATATTGATCTCACGCATAACAATCACGGTGATTAGGACCATAAATATATTTCAAATTTAGCAAAATTAGAATGAAACAAGATATATTGTGCATTATAAGTCGTAAGATATATTGTATATTTATTTTTACGACGTATAATGTTTTGAATGTTTCATCCAATACTATTATATCACATACTCTAGATTCAATCCTTTAGAAATTATCAAATAATCATACAAATCCTTCGCAAGATACATCGAGGCAATATACGAGCAGCGCTGACCTAATGAATCATCAGGAGAGGCTAATATGTCGGGGCTACGAGCAGCGCGATGAAGTCTACTGAAGGGACATTTTTCGAGTCGCCAAATTTCAGGCTTGCGACCTCAAAGCGAGCAAACGAGTACAAACAGACACTCAATGGTAGCGCGCTGATTACGCAGCAGCATTTATGCCGAGTTATCTTTGGGATAGAAATGTACGTTGCCTTCTGGTGGTTATCTACTATTATTTCGGCATGACTTACAGTAAAAAGTGAGACATTGCCCAAACATTTAGTGGAATTGCCATGAGCATGATTTTACTTGAAAAAACTATTTTTTAATATTCTTCTTGAAAATTAAAAGCGGAACGTAATTTACCCGAAGTAAATTACAATTTTGCAAATCACTGCTTTTGATTCCGAATAATTTAACTGAGAACGATTTCTAACCGCGGCTCCATCTGGATCAATTTTTAATCGAAAATAATTTCTGCGATCATCATATTTTCTCGTTCATTTCCGTTGTTGATCAGTTTGCTAATTTTGCTGCACAGAATCCCTCGCTATTTAGGTATAAAAAAATGCCAACGTGGAATGGAAGGCTTTGAAACTTATTAATTTTAATTGAGCCCTATTAAGGACAACCAGAAATCTTTGTCTGGTGGGCGATATTTAAATAAGTTCACACCACAACATGGCAACAACCTTCATTATGCATTCGCACAATAATGCAAACTTTGAATCATATTACGTAAAGGAGTGGGGATTTTTTCCTTCTTGAACCATCTACCATTATAAATGTGTAGTCTAACAGGTAACTTTCTATCAGTCTGTTCACCCAGTGGCACTTATTTTCCTTTTATATCACAACAAAAAATTTCAAATTTTCATACATGTTACAGGACAATCGTGTCCTACTTTGATCCAAATGCGCGTTAACCGATGAAGTCTTTGTAGAGGAGTTCTCGTAGACAATGTGACGGGAGGTCGCGTGGAGAGCCTGCCTACCGGGTAAAAGACGTCGAACCATTTTTGTGTTGTTGTAGACTCAATTTTGTGCTGAGGTTGATTCAAGCAAACAACATTTAATACAAAGCTAATTCAGCGTCAGATGTCCTGTGGATAGCCGTAACACCCGCTGCCTGACACTTGATCTTGGCAGGAAGTTTCGAGTTGCATTCCTGGCCGCGGGAAGTCGGCGTCTAGCCACAAAAATTGTATCAATCGAGCTGATTTATTTTGTATCCATCGTGCTGATGTGCTGAAGTTTCAGAAGAGTTTCGTCAAGAATTTATATTAACATTCGGGCATTTCTGCAACCTGTGCAGATCAAACATGTTTGGCATTGCTGGAATGTTAATTGTCTTCCGGATCTAGGATTTATTGCAGTCAGATATTGCAAGTTGAAGCAATATCTGACTTTGCTAACAATAAATTTCAAAGATTTACTGATCTAAGGGAAAAACACATTTGTACATGTTTTTAGCCAAATATAAATTTCATCGATAGTATTTAATAGTGTGCAATTTTAAATCGTGATAGCATAACGAATCTTAGAGCGACTTTCTTTGTCCATTTATGTACATACTCCATCGTAACTGATTAAGTAACAAGACTTAACGGTCGGTAGCCTCTTGCACTGATGTGTTATTTCGCAACTTTATATTGGTAGCTTTGCGAAAATGAATGAAAACTTTTTTTACATCTGGGAAGTTTCCAGATGTTCAAATGTGACCAACAATGCGCACAGCACATCATCACATACATGTGCATGCATTTTAGATTTTGTTTTGTTAGGAGCACGCCTAAATACAAGGACCTATCCCTATCAGGTGTCATGACTGAAATTGTTATGAATCCTTCATGGCTGTTTATTATGAAAAATTATTAAAACATCGTTGCAGACTCCTATAATGATTTTAAGTGAAACTATCAAATTATGAACAAATTCGACAATTTAGGTGCAATTTATAATATCAAAAATTAAACTCGCTGCAATACAAAAAGTATTGCCTGCCATATATGGACGCAACCCCACTGCAAGAACCGCATGAGTTTTTCATGGTATCTTAGAAAGAACTCATATATTCATAGAATATTTGTATCTAATGTTTCGGACGACGACCTTGGTTCCACAAGACAATTTTTTGACAATCATGTGAAGAGAATTTTTGCAAATAATCCACCTCGCTTATCGTGCGCCCTAATTTGGGCAATACTCTGTGAACCACCGCAGTGCTGGACCATTTGCATCCAAATGTCATCTGACGACCGCGGGCGACGACAGCGCCTCGCTATCACATATTTCACTTCAAAACCAATTGGCAGCCATTGCTGAAATTAAATATATACATTAATCCCATATGAAGTAAATTAACGAAGTCAAATTAAATTGAAAGATACTAATGTTTGTAGACATTTTCGCAAAATAATTCCAACAAAAATGGCAGGAAAAAGTATTAAATCCACATTACTCTTTTATGCGAAATCAAAAAGAATAATTCATATTATTTATGTTGGCAGGATATGAAAATAGTTCTGCGCATTCAATAAATGGCTAACACTTCTGACTGTAACAGACATCACAATAATCTCATCCTAGATACAAATATTAATAATAATATCCAATGTTCAATTCAGTTCATTATTTAAAATTTTTCACTTGATTATCACATTAGACAACCGAAAATAGAATGAGTTGTAATAGCAGGCACAGCTACTAAGCTATTAATTTATCACTCGACATCGATGATCATTTTTTTAAGCATTCTGATGCGATGAAAGAATTTGCAATGAGCATGCCAGCATAATAGAAAATGCAATCAGATTCCTAATGATTTCGACATGAAGTTAAAGAACACAAGTCCTTTCCAGCACTCAAGCAGAAAAAGCTCTCTCTCTTCGGCTTATGAGTCAAACTTCCACGCAGCCTCTGCATTTTTAAAGCACAGCAGGAGCTTCTTTGCCTGTGATGTTGCAGCTAATATTTATATATACGTACGCGTAGGTTGTATTGAAGTCCATTTTATTTAACGCATCGTATGAGCTGCTTTACGGGAGGTGTTCTAGTTGGTATATATGAGCGTAATTTAAATTTATTATTATTTATCTTTTACGATGTCATATTGTAGGTAAATTGATTCATTTTCAAGAGATATTACATACGTGGGCTTCGCCGTGCCCACGTATATCTCCGAAATATTCAACAAGCGCATAACAAACGATCAAGCTGCGAATTAGGAAAATAATACCGGAAAACCTATGCTTATTATGATCCATTCAAAATACAAGGAACCTGAAATAAACTAAAAATTGCCATATTATCAAAGGAATAACAGCACGACCCAGCCATAGCAACAAAACCTTGAAATTTAGCATCATAAGCTTGTATTTTGCTATACTTGTAACCATTTCACCCCTCGCATGGCTATCGATAGCTGCAGATGTTCAGAGAACACCTGTCGCATTTCCATGCGGCGACAAGGGACTGAACTGAGAGATAACCCAGGGACCTGCCTGTCTGTCATATCTTTTCCTGAGACTTTTATTGCATTGCGTTATGCAAAAGCGGGAACATCTACTGCATGCGCGCTTCAAATGCTAACTCAGAAAAAGTGGAGTTTCAAAAAATAATGATCTTCAAATTTACCGTTTATTTTACCTTCAAATTTATCGTTTTTTATTTTACCGTTTTAGTTTGATAGAATCAAACTGGTATTTCATTCGAGTTTTAATTAAGAAACAAATCAAATAAAGACCATATTTTTGGATATTTTAGAGTCAGAAACTTGAATAGCTTTTTAGCAATGCAAAATGCAGTCTTGCAGAAATTTTATATCTTGCCCTCACATGTTCGAATGGATGGCTTTCCAATTAAAGCTTGCGTAATCAACATTCGATTGATCTTTTTTCAGGCCAAAATATTTACGCACAGATTTAATAAAATGTAGATAAAAATGCTTGCCTCGCTATTCTTTAGAGATAGAGCTTGTATTAATTAACTCTGTCTACTTTTGCAGAACAGTTGCATTTCAAACATTCTAGGCCCTTCAATCTTATTTAAGTCAACAAAAAGAGTGATTTGTCTCACAAGCGGAAATGATGGAAATAAATTAGACTTGACACAAGAGGATTGGCACTAAATTTTCGGCGGGCGTGGAGATAAATCTAATCGATATCAATTCTCACAGTAATAAATCATTTTCAGCGTTACTCACTTGACTTGGTTAATATTTTAAATGAATTTCTATTTTATTCACAACCAATCTATAAAATCATTTACGATATCAAGTTAGATTTATTATTTCTGTTGACTGCAGTATCAATGATACGTATTTATTACAGTCATATTTATCTTGCTCGCAAATCATTATTATACTGATGCCTGATGCACGTTAGTCAAACCAGCAATTCAGATGCTTTGGACTCGCCCCTTTATTAAAAATGTATAACACCGATTACAGTATAATTTCGATGCAATTTCAACGGCGGCTCAATGTTCTTGATAAATTTCTTCCTTAATTTTGTGAACAAGATGAATTGTTCCTTCTATTCGAGGGCGGCGACTTCAATTATTTGGCAACTTACATGTCTGTCATGACAAAAAATTTCATTACAAAAATTTTGTCCATGTCACTTATAGGTTTAAATTTGTGATTGGTCCTCTTTATTATTGAGTCTCAAAATTATGAAGCGGATTGTTCATGTTCCCCCCTTTTTTTTTGAGGAGCTAGTGTGTATTTCTTTCTGCGCAAAATCCATTGAAAAATCTTGAGGCCGAGCAAGAAAGGACTCTCGACTTCCGACTGAATAAGATCGTCTCAATTTACCGACATTTCCTCTTGTCTGCACAAGTCTTCATGCCGAATAAAGACGTTGGATTTGGACTCTGAACGTGACGTCAGTTTTCATGGCATTCATTAAGGCTTTTGTCAGGAGAAAATTGGTGGACAGAAGCTATACGCAATCGGCTGTCCAATGTGGCCATATTAGCAGCCTCCTCACTACGGACAAATGGACTCAACGCTGGCCGCCAAATGGCTTGCAGATGCGCCACTAGTCCCGATATGGACCATTGCAGCGGGCGTTATTGTTCTAAAGCAGAGTATAGGCCAGAAGGCTCAACGTGTTCTCTATATATTTATTTATGCACCAACCTTCATCTTTTCTTCGACGTGAAAGCAGCAAATGCTTCCCTGAAACACTCTCAAACAATACTAAGAGCAGCCATTTGCTAAAGCATTCTAGGTACCAAAACGAGGCCGCAATTCGAATCTTTGAAATTTTCTACTTTTCCCAACACAATTTTATTTTGTCCAAAGATATAAAAGTTTCAATATTCTAACGATTTCGTAAAAAAATGTTGTAATTAATGTAATCTGGTATCAAGATGTTCTATGTGACACAAAACTGCTCAGTGAAATAAAAGCGGGCGCCATGTTTAAATTATTCTGCCTAAATAATGAAAGAAAGTGGGTACGGTAAATGCTGCGCACCAACATCACCGTATCCCTGAGCCCTTAGGCTGCTCAACTATTGGACGACCGAACTGCTATAGTATCGACTTGCGGTCCAAATGAAAACGGCAGCTTACAGATCAGCTTTGCCACAGCACGCCAACCAAGAAGGACAAAACACTGATAAACAGAACATCGGAATAATATGGAATTGGATAAAGAGATAAAATAGTTGGCAAGGCAAAAAACTTTGATATTTATTCGTTTTTCTTCCGTGCAAAAATCTATGAATATCGGAGATAACTGACAAATTTTTGCAGTTGAAATCGTCAGAAGAAAAATAAACTTGTCGCAGTTAGAGTTAAACTCAGAAAAATTGTCATCTCGACTAAAAATTATTTAGCCTGCTCAGTTCAGGAGCTATGAAGAACTGGAAAAGTAAATCATTACAGACTGGAAAAACTCGAAGACGGTCTCGGTGAGCTACTATGTTTATTTATTTATTGAAGAAAAGTGGTTACCCCGATGGCTCGAGGAAAAGCTCCTCATTGAATTAAAAAAAATTATATATACGATCATACATGCATATTCATATATATACATACACACACATACATTGGCACATATATGAGATAAGGCATTCGATTCATAGGAACAGAGTAAAAGGAGTATGTTGAAGCTATTCAGTGAGCTAATTACTCAGCTTCGCAGTAGCCAGTCAACAAAGTGAGGCAGCAAGTCTCCTTCTCATGCTACTCGACTACAAGGCTCGGCTGGGGCGGAATGCTATCTCAGAATCAATTGCAAGCTCTTAATCTTATTGAAAAGCCAGCTTAGGTGTTTGTGGACGAGCTCGGCTTGATTGCAAGCCGCGGCGTAGCGAAGTCCAGTTCAGGTAGCGACATGACGAGTGTGTGGAGCAACACGATGAGTCTTGATTTATATCACTCGACGAAGATTAGACTTTATTGCGTCCAGATTGAAGTTACTGTGGATTGAAATAATTATTGAATTTCAATAAGCAAATAGTCGATCGTGTAGGTCTATTGCATTGCCAAGCTAGTATAAGGATATTTCAACATTTATCTCACGTGAAACATTTGGTCGGCATTTTCTTCCATCTACTTTTTAACTCGTGGTTCAATTTACCTTAAGATAAATAAAGTCGAACAATTTTGTATAATTTAAGTTAATTTTGAATAATTATTTCTCGACTGTCAGGCAATTTCTCCAAATAATATTTTATTTGATCCAGAGTTATAATAGGTCTTGGAGCTCTGTGTCTATTTTCAATACCATTAACCATTAAGTATTAACCCTTAGGCTCCATAAACCCTTAGCTTAGGTACCATTAACTTCTAGGTACCATTAACTCTTAGGTTCCATTAATCCTTAAGTACCATTAACCCTTAAGTTATTCTATTGAAGGCATTCATTGTCCAGAACCACCACGATGTTTATGCAGGTATGCAGTCTGCTTCATCTGGAATGCTCTGCATTCAATTGAGTCGTAAGCATTATTATATCTCACATTGTAGTGCCTCACATTGAATTTACAAAAGGCCTCACATTAAATTAATTTTGACTATTAATTATTATTATTTATTAATTAACTTATTGCACTCATATCCTGGCTTCGGTTCGTAAATCACACGAGACGCTCGGCTGCACAAATTAGAGGTAGCGGCACTGCGCCAGACTGCCTCGGCTCCGATGATTAACGAAAGCAAAGCTTTGGACATTCGCTACCGAATAATTTACTTGTTTAACCACCTGGAAAGACCGATCTGTGTTTGCTGGTCTTGAATAACGAGGTTTGAAATTTATTAATAGGACTCCTTCCCCCCCGGAAAGCATGCCAGCCATTTTATTTAAAAGATGCGCTTGCTGTAACTCCGCAAATATTACACTGAGGAAATTACTGAGCACAAGAGGGCCTCGAATTCATGCATCATATTATACTTATTATATTTATTTCACGCAAATCTTGCAAATTGATTTTAAACAACGATTCCGATAAAAAATCACTTCTGAAATGATATTGAACCTCTATTTATATCAACACGAGTGTTGCCATAATATAATTGTACCACCAAGCAAATTAGGAGCTGATAAGTTGTAGAAAAATCTATGAACATAAGGTTGATTATCTTTCTACAAATTGGTATTTGAATGCCGGTATGCATTCCTGCATTGCCACAAGATGTAAAGATTTGATTAAATAGTAATATCGTGTCCTGGGGAGCTTCCAAATTCCATCCTTCTTCTTGCCACCTGCAGTGTAAATCAATGCACGCAATCGCATAAATCTTCCTGCAGCTCAGGATCCTGGGGCGGCGGAGCCATAGACTCCCCACCACCAGGCATGTGGCCCCAGCCAGGCAAGTGGCCCCAGCCAGGCATGTGGCCCCAGCAAGGCATGTGGTCCCCGCCAGGCATGTGGTCCCCGCCAAGCAAGTGGCCCCNCATGTGGCCCCAGCCAGGCGTGTGGCCCCAGCCAGGCATGTGGCCCCAGCCAGGCATGTGGCCCCCGACATGCATGTAGCCCCAGCCTGGCATGTGGCCCCAGCCAGGCATGTAGCCCCAGCCAGGCATGTGGCCCCAGCCAGGCATGTGGCCCGAGCCAGGCATGTGGCCCCAGCCAGGCATGTGACCCCAGCCAGGCATGTGGCCCCAAGCCAGGCATGTGGCCCCAGCCAGGCATGCGGCCCCAGCCAGGCATTTACCCCCAGCCAGGCATGTTGCTCCAGCCAGGCATGTAGCCCAGCCAGGCATGTAGCCCCGCCAGGCATGTAGCCCAGCCAGGCATGTAGCCCAGCCAGGCATGTAGCCCCAGCCAGGCATGTAGCCCAGCCAGGCATGCGGCCCCAGCCAGGCATGTAGCCCAGCCAGGCATGTAGCCCCAGCCAGGCATGTAGCCCCAGCCAGGCATGTAGCCCCAGCCAGGCATGTAGCCCCAGCCAGGCATGTGGCCCNGTCCTGTCTCTTATACACATCTAGATGTGTATAAGAGACAGTGTGTGCAGTATGTATAAAATCTACAATAAAAATTAAGTGTCTGTGTGCAGTATGTATAAAATGTACAATAAAAATTAAGTGTCTGTGTCCAGGATGTATAAAATGCACAATAAAAATTAAGTGTCTGTATATTATAAGACCGAAAAGATAAATAGTTGACGGTTTGCATGCTCTGCATACGCTCTCCTGACCGACGATTCACAGGTCGAAGTCAAAAGAAAAGCCCTGAGTTGAAACTAAATTTAAAGAAATCATCAGAATCTTTAATTTAAAGAAAGTTTCACGCATTTTAATATCGGTCAGGCTGAATAAAAAATATTTCTGACATTTTTAATTGTCAGTGTTGATATTCATGGATTTTAGTATCTCTGAAAAAATGTATTCGGGGATTTTGTTTTTTCCCCCACACAGCATATGATTCTACGGATGCATGATATATTATCTCTTTATAAACTGTGGAGAAGGAATTCGTTATGCAACAGACGTTCCATAGTAGATAAGACAATCAAATTATTACAATAAATTAGATCGCATCCTGCGGAAATGAGTTCCCATGGCTACGTACACTTGAACATTAATAAATGATGCTGCGTAAATTTGCTACGTGTGAACTGCGATAGCTAATGTGTCTGAGAAATCGGAGCAGCTTTGTCAGCTCAGAGTGCAGGGCAGCTCTGTCAGCTCAGAGTGCAGGACAGCTTTGTCAGCTCAGAGTGCAGAGCAGCTTTGTCAGCTCAGAGTGCAGAGCAGCTTTGTCAGCTCAGAGTGCAGGGCAGCTTTTTCAGCTCAGAGTGCAGAGTAGCATTGTCAGCTCAGAGTGCAGAGCAGCTTTGTCAGCTCAGAGTGCAGGGCAGCTTTCTCAGCTCAGAGTGCAGGGCAGCTTTGTCAGCTCAGAGTGCAGAGCAGCTTTATCAGCTCAGAGTGCACGGCAGCTTTATCAGCTCAGAGTGCAGAGCAGCTTTATCAGCTCAGAGTGCAGGGCAGCTTTCTCAGCTCAGAGTGCTCGGCAGCTTTCTCAGCTGACAGTACGGGGCAAATCTATATGCTCCTACCAAATCTTCATCATGAACAACACATCACTTCCAAACATTTAACCAGTCTACTTAACTCACCATCTGGCCCAGATTCACATATTTCTCCTGACTGACCATCACTTCATAAAACAGACACACATTGCAAATGTGCTTCGGGTTTTCAATGCCTAAAGGCAGACGCAACTTTCATTGCAGTGGAATGTGATGTCCCAGCCAGCGCGATATTCATCTCCAGTTTTGGCACATATTTCATGGAGGAAAATTTGGACTAGGCCCAAATGAATAACACATTTTTCTCGGATTCAGGCGATATTTAGGCGATGCATGCTAACGATGTGTACGAGTGTGGATAGGCGAAAATGTATCGGTTGCTAGTTACAAAGTTGACGTGCATGTTGCTGTAGTAGACGCAGTGGTTATGATGAAGACGCTTGTCTCAAGTGTAGTGTTTTTAAACGCTTTTCATATCGTCAAAATGTATTTATGCTTTAGAGCCTAATTTGTTATTTGTCAGGAGATTATCATTTCGCTTTAATGGTTACGTAAGAATTCGCATGTTGAACACCTAATTGAATGGTTTGAATTGCTGATATTCTACATTCATTCCAATGCGGCAATCCAGAATAAAATTTTCACGTTGATCTGTCGCGTATCTCGTTGCTTTACAAACTAATCCCTGCATGTTTGCAAACTACACTCTGCGTGATTTATATAATATGAACGTCATTTGAACAAATTTTCAACTGCCTCGAGTTCAATGCAGCAGCATCATTAACCTGTTTGTCCTCGTTTAACCTCACACAGGTACATCATTAACCAGTTTACCCTCGTTTACCCTCACGCAACTTCATCATTAACCAGTTTACCCTCGTTTACCCTCACGCAGCTGCATCATTAACCTGTTTACCCTCGTTTACCCTCACGCAGCTGCATCATTAACCTATTTACCCTCGTTTACCCTCACGCAGCTTCCCTCGCGGAAATTCAGGTTTACAATCGTCGTTGACGGCTGCAGGCTGAGGCGCTGCTCCCCGGATATCATTTCTATTTTGGAAATGTTTTTCAGGAGGCCTACAAATTGGCTTACTTCGTTACCAGCCCACAACTCCGGAGCGCCTGGGCCATAATGATGCCGAGCACACGTCTGTGTCATAATGATGTCGAACACACGTCTGTGCCATAATGATGTCGAACACACGTCTGTGTCATAATGATGTCGAACACACGTCTGTGTCATAATGATGTCGAACACACGTCTGTGCCATAATGATGTCGAACACACGTCTGTGCCATAATGATGCCGAGCACACGTCTGTGTCATAATGATGACGACAGGCGCAGCTGAGGCCCGACAGGCGCAGCGATCTCTGTTTCGCCCCCAATAAAAGTCCCAATATTTCGGAAGTAGTGCCACGGGAAGTTTACGATCCTCCTGCCTCGAGTGGTATTTATTTTCTGCCGCTGCCGGGCTCCTATTTTGCTGATCAACATCGAGCGACGGCAGCAAATAATCACCAGGTCATCAAATCATTCGAGCCGGCCTAGCGTGCTCAGCAATCTAAGTTGGAATGCAGCAAGTTATGCCAGTGCTTAATGTAAAATATTTACATGTTTTTGCTGCCAAAGCGCTGAATTTATGCATTAGGATGATCGCCGACTTTTGGAGTAGGTCATTTCAGCAATTTATTCAAATGCAATGCGCGAGCAAGATGTAACTATGGCCAAAAATATCTATTTATTCTTATTAGAACACGCCTAATTACCGAACTCGTACGTATGATTCGTACTCGTACTCGAACTCGTCCTAATTACCGAACTCGTACGTATGAGTTCGTACTCGTACTCGAACTCGTCCTAATTACCGAACTCGTTTTCGAATAAAAAACATAAAATATACGCGTTTACAGCGTTTGGGGCGTCTTAGCTTTGCGTATCGTGAGACGTGCTGTATTGCGCTGCTCTATTACAATATATGTATTTTGTTGCTGACTGGCGGGACCCACTTGTAAAAATTGATAAGGTATTGATTTGACCATAACTCGGTGACGTGTATTTATTGATAACCTAAATTATATCCTACAGCTTTAGCTATCTGTCTGAGAACACACACAGTTTGGGAAATAGGAGTAAAGAACGTAGTTTCGTCCCGGAATCGGAAAAGAAGCTGTTAGAGAATTTTATTCATATCTTCAAGTAAACTTTGATATTTTTTGACACATATACGAAACATGTATAACATATCACTTTAAAGAATAACATAGGTGCATAACTATGAGTGAACTCTTAACTCACGGCACCTTAACATGACCAAAGTGTGCGGTGACCGGAGTGTGATGTGACCAGAGTGTGCTGTGACCAAAGTGTGCTGTGACCAAAGTGTGCTGTGACCAGATCGAGTGTGCTGTGACCAGAGTGTGATGTGACCAGAGTGTGCTGTGACCAGAGTGTGCTGCGATCAGAGTGTTATATGACCAGAGTGTGCTGTGACCAGAGTGTGCTGTGACCAAAGTGTGCTGTGACCAGATCGAGTGTGCTGTGACCAGAGTGTGATGTGACCAGAGTGTGCTGTGACCAGAGTGTGCTGTGATCAGAGTGTTATATGACCAGAGTGTGCTGTGACCAGAGTATGCTGTGACTAAATATTAAGTGTGCTGTGACCAGAGCGTGATGTGACCTTATTGTGCGTGTTCAATCACACTAGAATCTCATTTACTGGTTGTTTAACGTTTCTTTTCACTTGAAAATTTACGATAATACCTTGTCTCATAAGTAGGACAGTAACTCAATTCAAAATTATAATTTTTTTAAATAAGCCTTTGAAAGTCATCCTAAAAACTTCATTTCCTTGCTGAATGTGAACGCATTGGTAAACACGCGTTCACGCAGGACGCAGGTTGCTGGAGAAACTGTACAAATTTATATAAATTTTTTAAAAGAAGAAGTTAGTAGCCATTCATCGCTGGACAGTCACTTTTTCTTGTTTTGGAACTCATCTAGTAATGGGCCTGTTTCTTGCCGCGCTGCGCTGGATGATGGAATCGCTGCTCTGCAGGGAGCTTCACTGCAACCGAGGCTAATATCTTAGCTGCGATTCTTGACTTCATTTAATGCACAATCGCACGATCTACTTTCATTTTCTTTTGGATGCATTTTTAGTGCATTTTCTCATTTATGGAAAAAGCGCCCTTGTGCTCGTCATGTCCCGTCAGTGACTTCACGTCACGGACGGACGAGAAAATGCGCTCTCTGTCACTCACTGCAGTGGCCACAGAAGAGCTATATTTTTTATATATAGTGGCCACACATAAGCATAACAGAGCTATATTTTTTATGAATGCTTGCTGAAATAATCAAAGGAAATTCAAATTGAGACGCCCTTTCGTGTCGTAATCGAATACAATTTATAATCACGTGTCTAGTTTCATAAACAGTAATATCGCGATCATATGTGTTATCATCCATTTCGTACGAAGTATTATCCAAAACTCTCGTCAACTTAACATAAACGATGAAATTCTGTAATTTCAGCCTACCGATTTAGTTTGACTCTTTTTTGCGTAATAACAGCTTCTGTGGAGGCCGAACGCAATAGAGTTTCCTAATTAAGTTCTTCGCTTACATACTCATCCACAGGTATATTATATATTGTTCAGAGTGAGCCACAGCAAAGTACGACATTCGAGAGCTGTTAGAGGTCTATAATGGGATTTCTACATGTTCTTTGAACGGTAAATTGTCAGGAACATCATTAATAATAGCGTTATTCAGATCATGCTGACCAGTTAATGTGGATTGACATTTATTGATTCGCGGGCAACGAGGCACAGCATATTTAAATTAATTATGCTACTTTGCACCGGAGATTCCATGCAAGCGTTTATGCGGAAGAAAAAATACAGGGAAGCGATTCAAAGGCCGACGTAGAAGCAAAAAAATGACCATACACCAATGAATTGGTCAATCCAAAGAATTAATGTTTAACTTTAATAAAAATGGTAAGCTCCAAACACACAGGAACAGTAACTGTTTTTATCTTTAAGAAATATGCATCTTGACTTTATCACTATAGCCAAACAAAACGTGTGCAATCGAAAATCTACGGCAAGATGTGCATTCAAATTTCATCGTCATCGTTCAGTTCCGTGAGCGAGTGGCCGCTTCGTTAGATGGATGCCTGACTTATTCGCTGCACAAGAATGGACGCAAAAAATGCTTCACATGTCACATATTATCCTGTACATTGTTAAACGTAAATGAAACTATGTTAAAACATGAAGGAATTTACATTCCCGGCCAACGATTCGTAATTTTCTTAGATGGTTAAGGTGCTGCTTGACTCCGGTGCCTAAAAGTCTCAACTTCCATATAATCATAATATAAAATAATCTAATTTTCTTCGTATTTTTGGCACCGTTTACCTCAGCTGCAGTATCTTTCTTGTTATTTATTATCCACAAAATAGAATTTACTTGTTATTTTCTTGTGTTGTTTTATAATCGTATTTTTCTTACGTCCTATTCAATTCTCATATATTTATACCTGCCATTACTAGCATATTAGTAGTTTTTATTAGTGAATAATTATTAAGAGTTAGTATTAAGTAAGACTTAACTGCCATGATAATTATATTAAATGTCATTATAATAGATCCATCGTTAAAATCTCAGTGCAGCGGTGACACGTGCTTCATTCATGCCATGCCACACAATGCAGTTCGCACTTACTCTGTTCACTACAAACGCATTCATGAGCCATATCAATTTGCAATCAAATCTCTTCAACGTCATTAAGATCTTTGAATGTCATTGCATTCGCGAGCATAAGTATTTACTCGCTTTTTTACTATATTTATATTGTCATAAAGATTAATATATATTGCCATATTGCATAAGTTACAAAGGCTTTATTTGCTCCCGTTGCATTTGCTGAAAAGTGCATGCAGACAAGGAAGATATAATAAATAATCAAAATATCTCCTAAAAAATACAATAACATCTTTCACTGGGATGGACTGTTCAGGACTTTGTTCAATTTTGATTCCCACGCCCTATGGAGTCGGCTTCAATAACAATAAAAAATAACGGTCTTCCATAATGATCTCAGGAGATGGAATAATCCTGGGTAGTTTCGACCAGTCATGATCCTCAGAGAAGATCCTGGCAAAGATACGGCGGAGCAACTCGAGTAAATTTGTTTTATTGATCCGGACGAGTGATAAGTCAGAGTAATGAGATCATCTCGGCCGCTTCAGCTCCGGGTGAGCAGCTTATTTTGGTTTGAGGTGTCATGTGACCTTGTAAAAGTTTTAGTTTGAAATTTAAATTAGTTTTTATATCGCCTTCCATTTAATCTGAATGTTTGTAGAATAAATACAATGACACGAATTACGCGGTTTTCATTTTACGTACAACTACGACCAGCACAGAAATGGTCCATTCCACTTGTTAATTAGGCAAACCTGTAATGCGTCGCGTTCGCACGCTTCTAGCACCTGGGGAACCTGCGTTCACTTCTGCAGGGTGCACATGAGCAAAATTTTGCAATTTCCACCAAAACCACGAGCTATGAACTCCCAATCAGTAGTTCAATGTGCAGTTTGGTTAATTTTGAAAATTATAATTAATGCGTGATGATATGTTGATAAGTATCTGTGATTGAAATGTATCATTAGAAATAAGTTAGTTCTCAGCCTCTGCATGTGAGTTAAGTGAATCTTTGACTCAAACTCCGTAGACTTCCTGGATCTGATCTGAAGGAGGAACCCTAGGAAACATTTTTTTGCAATAGTAATTAGGACACTACTTTAATTTATGTTTAAAAATCCTGAAAATATAATTCATAATTGAGTAGCTAATAAGTTTTAGAAATTCAATTCATTAATTCCATCTACATATTCTCGAAACCAAAAAATTTAAAATTGTCAATTTTATGCAAGAAATAATAAAATATCTTAGATTTGTATGATTTAATGTTTCATTTTTGTAGGTATATTTCAGTTACAAGAAAAGCCTAGTATTCAACTCGACCTGTATTAATAACTGTCTAAATATACGAAAGAAGAATTAGGTTGAATTGCTGAGTCATGCAATCGTTATTTCTTTTTGTTAACGTATTGTGCAATCGTATTGTGTTTTGACGATAATGTACGGTCCAGTTTCTATTTTTCTGTTACTCAAATGTCTGATGCCTAAAATGGACGTTAAAACTTACATAAACGAAGATTAATAAATCCTAAATGTTCCTAATTATTTAGCCTCATCTTTATTTGTTTTTCTTCAAATAATTGTAATTGAATAATTTCAATTATAATAAGTATTTCCTTGTGTAGAGGAAATTCATCCTGCGCAACAACGGCGGCCAATCGTCATTGGTTCAACAGCGCCACGTCAGCAGTTACGTAGCCAATTAGTACAAGTAGGTAGCTTTAGTCATTCATTATCTCGTTGGCTCGGTCCTGCGCCGTATCTTAACCAAGTAAATATTATCTCGTTGGAACTCGTGGGAGGAGGAACACGCATTTCTTATTTCCACTCACGGGTAAGCTGAAGTTACGCTTAGTTCTAACGTCAATCTGAATTCACTAAGGCTAAATTAGCGCTCATGATAGTATTTTCCGACCAATCATCTATGTTCTCTTGTCTGCTCTAAATATGCTAACCTTGGCTCCTAATCACAAGTTTGCCATTTGAATGCGAATAGCCATAAGTCGGTGATTCTTGACCTCCGTGCTCCTTGCTGCAGATAGACCTCCTGACTGGCCACCATGGGGCTACTCAACCACGAGTAACACGTACTGGCTCCTCCTCTTCCTACCTGGCGCTCTAAGGACCTTACCTGCATCCTGGGACCCTACCTGCATCTGGGCCTTCCCTTAGTTGTCTAATTTATTTCCGTAACATTTAAATAAATGTCGAAGAGTCCGAAGAGTTTCAGTCGCATACCTTGGCAAGGTTCGGTTGCGTTCGAGCGGCAGTGGACCCATTGGCTGGACTAACTCTGAAACCCTAATTGGGATCTTCCAAGCTTCACTTGGATCACTAGTCCTGGTCCTGATTCCTTTACACCTTCAATAATTATTTCTTTGAATAATTCCATGTTGTATCCTACTCTGCTTCCTATCCTTCCCTGTTACATCCTACACTCATAAGTCGCTGCACTAGAGTGCCCCTCAGCGTGAGATCTATGGCCCCAATTGCAGGGCGAAGGATTCCATCTCACAGCCACTCCAAACAAAATACCTGCCAGGTGCGCTAGAGTAATAACGCTGCAAGAGCTTTATATTTTCAGTATGTACATAAGTTTAATGTTTCACCGTTTATTTGAAAAAGGCAGACATTTTCAAGTTACGAAAATTTAATGTCAAAATATTGAAGGTTGCTGTAGAGATATTTTCGTTTATTCGTTTATATATGAAACTTTTAAGATTTGAAATCTCAGAACATTAAATTAAAATAAGGATCGGAATTACGTTGGAATATTACACGTATGGGTGTAATATCTAAGTTTATTTTTTAAGTTTAATATCTAAGTTTATTTTAATTATCTAGGGCTAAGAAATACATGTAAATCACATTTCCATCTGATTTCTATTAAAATACGAAGGCACTACAAAAAATCGCTCATTTGAGATACTGATGATAGCAGTATCAGAATGACATCAATAAAATGGCATAAAAATCTTTTAAATTTCTGTGCTACTTCTTGTAGATTAAAAAATGACTTTTCTGTGTTGAAGTTATCTCGGAGCACTTGCTAGTCTGTGATTAATTTTCTGGATACATGTTACTGTAGTGCATATTACGGGTTATAGAACCACTTCGAATTATTTGAAGCCTAAAATGTAACAATGTGTAGTTGCGTACTAGTGCTTAATAAGTTGCTCGGAATACATTCTTTTGTTTTGCCGCACTTTCAAAGTGAGCTTACATCACAAGCGTTAACATTACCCACTCTCGTGTATTTCCGCAACTCTTGGCTTGAATCCTGTGGAATGTTATGCACATGCCAGCCGGCCGCGCTTCGCTGCTCTGAAGTCCCAGGCCAACCTGTTCTGGCCATGAGAATCTGTCTCTGCGGTGCAGTCTTTAGGAGTCCCTCGTGGTTATTTACACTACTCTACTTGCAGAATATAAATATCATAGGGAAATAACGTAGAAAGTCCGCCCAAACAAATATTTGTCATTCCATATATATTAAAAAAATTATAGCTTATACCTACACACACGCAATAGGCCAGAACTACATATAATAGCTTATTCATTCACCACAATCAATTTAGGGCACGTTGAAGTCTTTTATTGCACCTCCTAAAATCAATTGACATGCGCACGACGATGGGGTATGGTGAAGTGGATGAACGGATCAGAAAGATTATAAATAAGTTTCGAATGTTGGTATAGAATCGTAAAAAACATATTAGTTTCCAATGAATGTTGACTTGAACATGAAATTCTACTCAGTTTTGATTTCGAAGTAAAGTAAGTATTTGTAAGCATTTATTGTTAGCTCAATTTTGATCTACTTATTCATAAATTGAATTTTTCAATAACCTCATTTCGGATCTGATTAATAGCAACTGACGAAGTTCGTGGTGAGCGTAACGTAATTGCTGAGTAATACTGTACACTTGCTGGCGCTGAATGTTGGCCACTGAACAGTCAAGGCGCGTCCGCTTCTCAAAGGAGCTCTGATGATGAATGCCAAGATGGCGTGTCTCACAAGAGAGTTTTTCTGAAAGCAGTTTCTGTGAGCGCGTCTTTGGGAGACTAAATTGTTGAGCTGGCAAAGCTTCTGAGCCATTCACTTGCTCGGCGAGGACAGCTCCGTACTTCCGTGTGTAACGTAAGAACCTTGCGATGCTTCTGCATCGTAAGAAGCTACAAGCATTGACGTAATCGTAGAAAGCTCTCTAAAAGCCTCCGATAGCGGCTGTACTTCCGAAAATTTTTAACCCTCAAAATCAGAAATGTATTACTTACTGGTCAACCTACGGTATGCAGTTCATTTTGCTTTATTCGACATTTTTGGCAAAGCAGAGGCTAATCTTAACAATCAGCAGGAACGCAGTCAAGTTCATCACAAAGTTTCAATTCGTAAAATTTCAAAGGTGCGAAATCCTAATCTGAGGTGAAGATTATTTCTTTTAAACGACTCATCAAAAATAATTTAAAAGTATAGCAAAGATCAATCATATAGCAAAAAATAAACTTGTATATTGTGGCGCCAACTCAGTTGCCTCAAATAAATTTATTCCACTATTATCAAAATCAAAGTGTATTTAATTCAGGCTCAGTAGACAATTCCTACAATAATGCAGTCATGGATATTTCTTGATTATATTTAGACGATATGAATTCCTCAGAGCTTCACCATTACTATAGAGCTATTACTATTATGGAGGTATTACTACTATATAAGTAGATCAATTTGTCATTCAATCCCTGCGGGACGGATCATTTTCCGTGGCAGGGCCAAGCCTGTTCAACGTCCTACCAAGGGATCTACGAGAGGGGGAGTTCAACCTGGAGACCTTCAAGAGACAACTGGACGTGTTCCTGGGCACAATCCCATATCGACCTCACCTGCAACACTACCAGCGGCGAGAAGCAAGCAACAGCATCGTGCATCAGTTGGCCCAATTGAGGGCGGATGAACGATAATCAGAGGCGGCGATCCATCGTGGCCTGGGACTGCTACGTCCCAAACAAATACCGAGATACCAAGAAGAAGATACCTCGGAATCTTCACTGGAGTTATCTTATTCCATGGTCCATTCACAATTGTTCTAACTTAACCTTCATCTCTACAATCAAAATTTCAATGTTGTCGTAGCGGTGCCACTTTTTACTCTTCAAAAGCAAGATGTAGATAAGTTCGCAAAATTATAACTTTCTCTAACAGGAAAAAGTTAGCGTGCGTATACTCGCAAAATGAGAAAATAACCTAGAAGTAAATAATGGTTTGAAGCCACGTGTGTTAGACTCAAGGCACTGTTCAGATAAAAATATTAGGGTTATTTTACCTTGAGTAGGTGGCAAAGCTGCAACTTTTGCGACTGCCGACGGCTCACCAGCGTTACGATGAAATAACTTTAAATAGTTATTTCTCACTCGCCCTCTGGCTCACTCGCCCTCTGTTGTGACATTCAGCCCGAACCTTCAGCCACTCTTCAACCATTGGCACGGACAAACAACGGGACGCCCGCTCCCTAATGTGGCTGGTGGAATGTGTGATAACATCAATAAATTTAGTATATAGGTAATATATAATCATTCATAATTATAATATGGTGATCTACTTCTACAGCTTTCCAGCTATTTGCCCTCCATGACCCACGTGTAGGCCATTCATCATAATTTCAATTCGCTCTAGATTTAAAGAGAAGAGAAAATATTAAAGAAAATAAAATCTAAATATCAATCTAATTCTCGTAGTCAAGCGGCTAAATTTGCCAATTTTTACAGCAAATTTTTATTTTTTTAGTGTTTACGGATCGTAATTTTAGGCCAGAAATGTACATAAAATAACAGATTAAATATAAGTTTAAGTTCATCATAAAATTTTCCAGTCTACAAAATTATTGCACGTTCTTCAGTGTTCTATTCTCTAGAAGCACACGAGAGGTTCGGCTTGCAGCTCAAGATTCTTCAACACGACGGAAAGTTTGACCTCTGCGCTGCTGCTGCTGAAGAGAACGACTTGAATTTTCATTGCAATTCTTCGTTTTTTGCTGTAGATTGAAAATCCAATCTCGCTTGAAAGTAAAAGGTGGAGTCGGGCGCTAGAAAAGCCATTAGAAACCATCCTCGGTCAATCAATTCCATTCAATAAAATTCTTGCGAACAAACTGTCTTGATTTTATCATCGTCTGTAACATGTCTTTATTTTATCAGCTGCTGCATTTATCAACCTGCGTATATATATGTGAACATCTATTTGGATCAACTTGAGTATTCGTTAACCTGCGCATTTTATTAAGTTGTATATTATGTATCTGTGTTTTTATTAACTTGTGTTAATCAACTTGAATATTTTATCAACTTTCTGTCTCTCATATCAACCTTTGAGCAACATTTATACGTTATAACGTTGTGCGTAATTTTACGCCTGGATACATGACGCTATTCGCTATTGGCAATTAAAACTATCAACACATTTGCAGCCAGTTTTTAAACATTTTTCTATCCTTATATTCAGGATGCTACACAAAATATTATTTATTTCATCCCCATGATAACTTACATGGCCGCACTCGAGGGATAGTGATCGACGAGCATTAGAAATTTTTAATAGTGTGTCCAATCCAGCCACGCATCTTCTTCAGCTTTGTGCTTAAGAAGTCACTAAAATTTTTAAAAGTTTTCAGAGTAAAAAGCATGAAAAACTAATCGTGTTTACGCCAGCATTCGGCGGAGCTTGTCAAACATAAATTGAGAGGCTCGCTGGTAATGATCACCATCACCGAGTTCTTACCTTGTCTAATGTTTTGCGAGGCAATCTTAATGCAGAAAATTTGTCAAAAAATTTCCTAATTTAAAAAATATATATATTTCTATCGATGATTAGAAAAATTATCATCTCTTCTTTAAAACGACTTCTATTCATTATGTTCAATCGTCGAAATAGCAGTTGCGAGGGTGTATTTCTTCTACAGCATCCATAATTTCTGACCTGTCTAAATGACCATGCATTGCAAAACACGTTTCATTTATGATTTATAAACCATATTTACGGGCAAAATTTATTAAAGTTTGCGAGGTTCTTTGCTCTTTTCTATATGCGACTCCGAATTTTTCGCTCATCTCAACCGGCAGCAAGTACCGACCGTGTTACAACTTCCCGTATTAGCCTCATTTGGCTAAAATCTTCAAAAATATTTGAGAGCAGAGAAAAATAAGCCAATGCTCATCAGTATTTGGTACATTTCTTTATTTCGAGAGCTGCTTTCTTGGAGCGACCGTAAAGCCTATCATTGCTGACTCAGGGTGAGTTGCTTACGTAGACTTCATCAGGACTGCCAGCCGTGTACGTATAGTGCTCACCATCATATAACAATATAGCGAGGTCAGGCGAATTAGAAATACAGTCTCACGACATCACGCCGCTCATATTTCAAAAACTGAGATTTTGACACATATACGAAACATGTATAACATATCACTTTAAAGAATAACATAGGTGCATAACTATGAGTGAACTCTTAACTCACGGCACCTTAACTAACAATGACAATTTGGCTACACAGGATCTCGTTACACAGCTCTTTATTACACTTGCCTGACAACATTAACAACAATTTTCACATTACCTTTGTCTTTGAGTATAGTACCGTTCGCTCGGTATAGTAAGTATTTTAATTATGACCTTATGACCTTATGATGAGTTTAGGACGTCGTAGTCCAAGGTCACGCTGATGCGCCGCCTTCGTCGTCCTCCGTCTCCGAGTCGTCGTCGGATGTAACGTTGGACGTGTTCCGTCTATTTGCCCTCATTTGGGCCAGCTGATGCAAGATGCTGTTGCTTGTCACTTGCTGAGGGTAGTTTCCCATTACTGGACAGTCCGGGATCTTTCTCAACCACTTACAATTACCTGGTATATGATAACTGAATCACCGGAATTTAAGTCTATATCAATATTTATCACAGTCTAAATTTTTTCAGCTCCGTCGTCGGGTAAAAACGTCATGCATGGCAGTGAAGTGTGACTAAGGACAGGCTCATCACATCATAAGGATGCGTGGGGAGCAGCTATGCCGCTCCTCATACCTTGGGGGGACCAACAGTATCACGGGGGACCAGCAGTGTGCTATCATTAATGAGTACGTAATCTCGTCAGCCAGTCACTAACGGCTTTTCAATTTATACCCACCAATCACCGACGAACACTCATTTTTATATATTTAATAAATCACTAAATGATTTCAATTAGTAAAGAAGAAATCAAGAGCTGGCAGTTTTTCCACGTACATTTTACCGTTGCTATTGCATCTTTAAAACATATTTAATCAAAGTTATGAGTTAGCTTTACAATTTTTTTTAAAAACCTGCTGACGGATGTTTCAGCGTATAACTGAAGTCAAGTTGTCACATATTCCTATAGTTCATAAAAATAATAAACGTAAATCGTTCAAATAAATATTGCTACAATATGATATATAACGTACATCAGATTTCAAAGCAGATGCAGTGAAATAAAACAGAGATTATTCGAGCATCTACTCCAGCTGAGAATAGAATGTAGGCAATACAATAAGATCACAAGTATTTCCGTGCTTACGCTGGACCTCATTTCTCCGCACAATAGCTCGAAGTTGTCCGTCTTTGAAGTTTAGAGAGCGCATTGGATCTGAATTCTTCTAGGAGGGAATCTCTTCGAGTGGCCATTTGTCTAAAAGATCGGATGCAATGAATCACGAAAATCTCTCTGGCAATGGCAGACGGGAAAGAACGCATTTACATCCATAACGTCGCACGCCCAAGACTCCTTAGGCTTCTTTTTCCGAAATACCCGACATGAGTCCCATCCTGACGATCAATTACATACATGTCCGGAGACCAGTTCATTCAATTGTGTTGTGACCAGAGTGTGATGTGACCAGATCGAGTGTGCTGTGACCAGAGTGTGAGGTGACCAAAGTGTGCGGTGACCGGAGTGTGATGTGACCAGAGTGTGCTGTGACCAAAGTGTGCTGTGACCAAAGTGTGCTGTGACCAGATCGAGTGCGCTGTGACCAGAGTGTGATGTGACCAGAGTGTGCTGTGACCAGAGTGTGCTGTGACCAGAGTGTGCTGTGACCAAAGTGTGCTGTGACCAGATCGAGTGCGCTGTGACCAGAGTGTGATGTGACCAAAGTGTGCTGTGACCAGAGTGTGCTGTGACCAGAGTGTGCTGTGACCAGAGTGTAATGTGACCAGAGTGTGCTGTGACCAGAGTGTGATGTGACCAGAGTGTGTTATACCAGAGTGTGCTGTGACCAGAGTGTGCGTGTTCAATCAAACTATAAATCACATTTTCTGGTTGTTTAAAGTTTCTTTTCACTTGAAGATTTACGAAAGTACCTTGTCTCATAAGTAGGACAGTAACTCAATTCAAAATTATACATTTTTTTCAAATATGCCTGTGAAAGTCATCCAAAAACTTCAGTTCCTTGCTGTATGTGAACGCATTGGTAAACGCGTTCACGCAGGACGCAGGAGGCTGGAGAAACTGTACAAGCTTATATAATTTTTTTAAAGAAGAAGTTAGTAGCCATTCATCGCTGGACAGTCACTTTTTCTTGTT
>NW_025932631.1:0-328 GCF_000764305.2 Hyalella azteca
ATATAGCAGATACATTAATTACATGACTAGTGTAAAGTCGCGAGATGATGGTCAATAATCTATCAAGTTTACACTCTGTGTCAAGTCCGATTTGAACATTTAGCCGCGAAGGTAAGTTGTGTCGTAATATTGCAGATGGCTAACAATTTAAGATCCACAAATAATTCTTATTAAGGGGCTTAAATTAAGTGAGCTCAATAGACATACGATATTTGTGGTGGAAGAGCTTCTGAGCTTGCTTAGTGAAGATGAGCATGGCAGAAGTCAGAGTCATTTGAGCTGCGCGTTATGGCTGACGTAAGTATATCTAATACTGGATAAAATTACA
>NW_025932632.1:0-71744 GCF_000764305.2 Hyalella azteca
TGATACCAGACCGGGGTGTGGTCCTAACAATCAATTAGCTTCAAAAGTCCCACAGAAATTCTGCTGCAAACACAGCATGGCTGCGCCTGGTGATGAACACGGAAGAGTCGCTCAGACGACACCATTACAAGCTATTTCAAGCCATTCCAAGCAATTCCAAGCTATTTCAAGCCATTCCAAGCTATTCCAAGCAATTCCAAGCCATTCAAAGCAATTCCAAGCTATTTCAAGCCATTCCAAGCTATTCCAAGCCATTCCAAGCCATTTCAAGCAATTCCAAGCCATTCCAAGCTATTCCAAGCCATTCCGAGCCATTTCAAGCCATTCCAAGCCGTTCCAAGTCATTCCGAGCAATTCCAAGTCATTTCGAGCCATTCCAAGCCATTCCAAGCCATTCCAAGCCATTCCAAGCCATTCCAAGCCATTCCAAGCCATTCCAAGCTATTCCAAGCAATTCCAAGCCATTCAAAGCAATTCCAAGCTATTTCAAGCCATTCCAAGCTATTCCAAGCCATTCCAAGCCATTTCAAGCAATTCCAAGCCATTCCAAGCTATTCCAAGCCATTCCGAGCCATTTCAAGCCATTCCAAGCCGTTCCAAGTCATTCTAAGCCATTCCAAGCCATTCCAAGCCATTCCAAGCCATTCCAAGCCATTCCAAGCCATTCCAAGCCATTCCAAGCCATTCCAAGCCATTCCAAGCCATTCCACGCCATTCCAAGCCATTCCAAGCAATTAAAAGCCACTCCAAGCCATTCCAATCCATTCCAAGCCATTCCAAGCCATTCCAGGCCATTCCAACCCATTCCAAGCCACTCCAAGCCATTTTAAGCCATTCCAAGCCAGTCTAAGCCATTCCTAGCCATTCCAAGCCATTCTACAGCTCTTTCAGACCGCCTCAATTGTCGCCTATATGGAACCATATATAACGTGCGTGGCAGTCATATATATGAAGTCAATTAGCTGCAGATTCTTAATTGGTAAAGTTCCAGCACATTTTGACGGATAAAGATGGGTTAGGAAATCAGATATATTTTCATATGCTCTAAAATTTGTAATCACATTTACTCAAACAATTTAGTAAGAGATATTTTCTGAATTTCAGGCAGAGAGTCAGTGTGGCGAGTAGAATGCGCAACTGAAACCATTTCGCACTTGTGAGAACATGTCTCTTATACACATCTAGATGTGTATAAGAGACAGGTCATGTTCCATGGCACACTCCACAATAACCTTAACTAATTTCAGCCACACTCCATCGATTTCATTGCTCACTTGGAGCGTTTCAGCGGCCGAGGGCAGTTTCGAGGGAGGCGTACGATGAGGGAAGGGTGCCTACCGAGGACAGTTTAGTTATTAAATTTTACGGATAAGATAGGATAAGAATTTCGAAATTGAACTTTATATTATTCCAATAATGATTTCAGGTGTATGCAATTTTAACTTCGAATTGAGAGAAACGGATTATGCTATGCCGACTATGCAAGCAGGGGGAGTGACATGAAAAAATGCCCTTTTTCTGTCTAGAAATCCCTGACAACAATTCACTGTTCAGGATAATGAATTTATTTACCTGAGTATGACAGATAGTAGTCCATCTTGACAAATTCAGGCAGAAATTGGCATCGAGCAGCTAAATTTACATTCAAACCTGAAGGTATATGACATGAAAAAAAAGAATATTAAACATGTCATTCTCAGAATAAACTCAGTGTCTATTTATGCCTTCATGCTAACGCCCTTCAGAAGCATACGCAAAAAGACGAGGACGTAAAATGTTCCAAATAGTGNCATGCCACCGTCAACGATGCGCATGCCACCGTCAACGATGCGCCTGCCACCGTCAACGATGCGCATGCCACCGTCAAGAGCACGCATATACGCCGCACGCTCTGCTCGTTGATATGCAGAGGCAGGAGGCGCTTTAGGAAGGCGTACGGAGATCAAATCTTTGCTCGTAAAAAGTGATGTATTTGCGAGCGGTGCGCGAGAAAGATGGCGCCGATAAGACCAAGTTATGGCGGGACCAATTTCCAAGGGATTCGAAAAATCGCACCAACTCGATGGCCAGAATCTCGAGGAGGGAGGAGGCAGGCATATAGGCTTTGATAGTAGAGACGGCGGGATGGTATGGGAGTTTACCATGAAGTAGTTGGTATGCTGACTGGTATACCTGAGTACATTTTAACCCTCTACCGCCGTATGTCATTCTCCAGGAACATAACTTTCAAGTTAAATTATAAGTATACTATTGAGGACGTTTGCACGCAACAGAGAACATTTTAAAGTTGTCGTACGTGGCGGCAACCATCAGTGCAAGTCATTTTGCGGTCGCTAGCAACGTATCCTTTTTGGGAAGTACGCTTGTGACAATATTGCTCCGGTTACTCATGTCAGGCGATAGATAGTTAAGATGAAACTTTAATTTCTGCACGATGACACATTCAAGCACGATGTTGAAACCCGTGTTTTTTTAATAAAAATTGAATTCTGCTACGCAAAAATTAATATAGAGCCCCGGCATTCGTGTTTTATAAGTATTCTGATTGTGAAGGAACCTACTGTAGGTAAGTATTCTGATTGTGAAGGAATTTACTTCAATAGGAGAACAATATTGAGGGTTTTGTTGTATAGTTCCGTAAGTATTAAGAAATATGCCGACTCGACTTCACATAAACTTTGGGCTAGGGCTGTGCTTAGGGAAATGAGTGGAACATTGTCCAAATAGCGATACACTTTATACCCTTGTATGGGTCATCTTGACCCAGTTTTTACCGTCAAAAAGGCCGCATTAGTGCTCCACCCACTCTTTGCTCTTGTGCAAAGTGTTTCACTATTTCACTATTTACTATTCACTATTTCATATTCACTATTTCACTATTCACTATTCACTATTCACTATTCACTATTCACTATTTCACTATTCACTATTTCACTATTTATTTCACTATTTATTCATATTTATTCACTAAAATTTGAACCATTGATTTTTCTGAGTCTGCATTGCACCAGAAAATTGCGATGGATGCGTGCGAGAGATAAAATTCTAGGGAATTACATTTAAATTGAATGTATGGCATTGACGTCATTTGAACGCTTATCAGAATATTAATTGCGATGATCTTGAAGGATGTTGAAGTAGGGGCTTGAATTAAGTGTGATTAGAGTTTACATTTTTAATCACTTGATTATTATTTTATCACCTTAAATTATTTTTTATTGTTTTTTCATGCTAATTGGTATATTTGGATATCCTTGTAAGGTTTTCGGAGATCATATTGCCAATCTCTTGTATATTATAAAAAATCTATCCCTAATCGCCGGATAATTTTGGCCCTACCGAAAAAAACTGTACACAAAACTGCCAAAAAATCCCCCCAAAAATCTCAAAAACTCGACTTTCTTATTGAGCCTTAACTAAGTTCTGAGGAACAGTGTCGCACTCAAAGAAATGAGTGAGTGTTTGCCCAAAGGGCGATGCACTTTATGTCCTTGTGTGGGTCATCCTGACACACAAGGTTTGGTCCTGAGTTTGATCCAACGTAATGGGCGTACCAGTATTTTGTTCTCTCCTTGCTAGTGCTGTGGATAAGAAATGACGTCGCTATTTGGACAATATTACCGATTAATTTTTCTTAGTACACTTCGATTGTCTTGGTTTCATATACGTTGTCGCTTCAAAGACCAGACCTTGAAATGCTCGTGGATGTAGATTGTAGAAGTTCGGCTAACATTTGTGTCTACAGTAGCTAAATTTTTCAGTGTCATTTTCCATTTCAAAATTTTTGTGTTGTATCCTATTTACGTGTATTAGGTACTTAGGTCAAGTAAAGTTTCACTTCTTGTACCTTGAAAATGAATATTGATACATTTTAAACGCCATTAATTATATTAGAAATACTGGCTTAGGCCTGCCTTTTGATCTATTATTATCTATTATTATTATTATATTATTATTAATTTTTTTACTCTCTGAAAATTGGAAAATAATGCCCTCTCTGCTCACTAATCGTACATGTTTCAACATGAAAAATTCATCCACCTAATATTAAGTAGCTGAATTGTAGACGTAATTATCCAGCTGACTTTGCGAAGTCGCAATCTATCATGATTTACTATGATAGATTTTGATTGAAAACAAGCTGTAAATATAAATAATACAATTAACGCTGCATTATAGGGAACGGAAACTGTCCCAATTACGTACAATTTGTTAGCTGACGTTGCCTCACACATGAGGTTTTATAGTTCTGCTACCATCCTTAATTGTTGAGGTCGAAAGCGAATCAACTTTTGGAGAAGAAGAAAGTTTTTTTTTGCTACTCCTTAACCAATTCATATTCCAAGATATGTGATATCTGTTGTAGCGAGAGCAATTCTAGAGCTAGAATTGTTTCACTCACTTATAGGCTTATTTTTATGTGCGTATTTTCGACCTTTATTATAGTGTTTATAGGTGTATTTTACACCAATAAACCACTCACTGTCACATATTGATATAACTTTTCTCTATGATCTTCATGGCAGGTGTATGGTACACGCGCCTTTTGGTATCAATTTAAAATTAATACATTTTATTTTTATTGATTATTGCTTTTAGAATACCGATATGATCAGTCATTTTTAGTTGCTTGTAACATTGAGAGAATCAGTTATGCATACTCATTGATAGTGAAGAAGCATAGAGTTTTAAGTCTATTCAATGAGTAGAATGGTCCAGCATAGAACTTATAAATACCTAAACTGTGGTGTACGTCTACATGCGTACATAACATAACGTAACATAACATAACATAACATAACATAACATAACATAACATAACATAACATAACATAACATAACATAACATAACAGTGTATAAGAGACAGACATAACATAACATAACATAACATAACATAACATAACATAACATAACATAACATAACATAACATAACATAACATAACATAATATTTTTTATGCTATTGACTTGTCTCTTGAAGATCTAAGTCAAGCCTTATGACCAAATAGTCAAAAGGCTTGACGAAACGTATTAGCTAGTCGAAACATATACTCCAGCCGAGCTTCATCTAGCCTGTTCATGAACGCATATATTTTCAGAGCATCAACGATGCGATTCCACATGTTAGTGACTCAAAGTGAGAAGTGTTGCACATTAGTATGCCCTGGCAGCGTCATGCCCCCTGGTGCAATATAGCGGCCAAGATATGAGGGCAAGCCAAGGGGCTGCCATTCTTCGTCCTAATGCCCACCATTGTTGCAGCTGCCGCCTCACCAGTCCGAGAAATGACCTGCACGCAGGCTTGTGTTGCTTGAACGATGGCAGTGCATGACTTCAGCACTTTCAGATGCTTCAGCACCATCAGCACCTTCATGCCTTCATGTGCGCGTGCTGACCTGATGCCTTCAGCACCTTCAGCTTCTTCAGCACAACGTATAGAGCGAAGTGTGCTGAACTGACGCTTTCAGTAGCTTCAGTTCCTTCAGCACAACGTATGGAGCGAAGTGTGCTGAACTGACGCTTTCAGCACCTTCAGTTCCTTCAGCACAACGTATAGAGCGAAGAATGCTGAACTGACGCTTTCAGCAGCTTCAATTCCTTCAGCACAACGTATAGAGCGAAGAATGCTGAACTGACGCTTTCAGCAGCTTCAATTCCTTCAGCATCTCAACACATTGACCGAAGTGACTGACTGTTTCAGCACCTACAGATACTTCAACACCTTCAGGCGCGTTTGCTGATCCTATGCCTTCAGCGCCCTCAAGCGCTTATGCCGACCTGACGCCTTCAACACCTTCAGATCCTTCAGATTGAAGGTTCTTTTCAAAATTTATCTTGATTTATAAAAAATTCAGATTTTAAACTAGTCTCAAAGCGAGGGTTAAAGAATGATTCGGACTAATTTTCGGATTCAAACGAGTTTTCGTACAAATCTTCGTACAAAATATTTTTATAGCTAAATAGAAGGAAACAGTAATTCGGTAATAAAATTTACGGGCTTGTCCGAGGCGATATAACTATGGACCTTCCACTGTCACGCATTTATACCAGACCAGAATAAATTAGACAATCTGATTAGACCTTAGAAACGATATAAGTTCATTTGAAATTGCAGCAAATTTATTATTCAATCTTGAAATGCAATAGATATGGCTAATGCTATATTTGATATGGCCGTAGATAATTCATTGAAAAAAATAATTAACTATCGCTATGGTAACGTTCCCGTTTTCTTGCAACTAATAATATTTTAAACAGCGACAAAAATAATTACTACATCAATTTGAATTTATCTGTAAAGAATCAATAACGTTGCTGTGGCACTTCGTTATTTTTCTGATTTGGGGTAAAACAATTGATTTTCCTTGCTAGAGAAAAATTTTAATTTCAACATCGGATTAAAGACGATATCTGCTTTACACACAGCCCTTCCAAACGTCTAAGTGTAAAATATCGGATTAACGAGAACGTCCAAACTTATTGATTTTACTGAGCGATTGAACCTCTGCACCTGCAAGATCTAATGAACTAAGTAAGACTGACAGCCATGAGAGCGTTAGATCGGCGGGTCAAGTCATACAAGTCATCAGAAACTTTCTCGATGAAAAAGGGCAACGTTTTTTAAATGTTCGCACCGAGGGTGTCACCCTCCGCGGGTGCAATTTAATAGAATTTTAGAGATCGATCGGGAAACCTATTGACGCGATTCATAAGCTGTTCAGCGGAGCAATCCCTAGCAGCACCTCCTACCCTTTTACTGCTGTTACCCTCTTCGCTCCTATAACTCTCGGTTACCCTCTCCGCTCCTGTTACCTTCGGTTACCCTCTCTGTTCCTGTTACCTTCGGTTATCCTCTCCGCTCCTATTACTCTCGTTTACCCTTTCCGCTCCTGTTGCCCTCGCTTATCCTCTCTGTTCTTGTTACCTTCGGTTACCCTCTTCGCTCCTGTTATCCTCGGTTACCCTCTCTGATCTCGTTACCTTTTACGCCCCTCTTACTCGCGGTTNAACATAACATAACATTACATTACATAACACACACAACATAACATAACGTAACATAACATAACATTATGCTATTGACTTGTCTCTTGAAGATCTAAGTCAAGCCTTTCGACCAAATAGTCAAAAGGCTTGACGAAACATATTAGCTAGTCGAAACATATAGTCCCGCCGAGCTTCATCTAGCCTGTTCTTGAACGCATATATTTTCAGAGCATCAACGATGCGATTCCACATGTTAGTGACTCAAAGTGAGAAGTGTTGCACATTAGTATGCCCTGGCAGCGTCATGCCCCCTGGTGCAATATAGCGGCCAAGATATGAGGGCAAGCCAAGGGGCTGCCATTCTTCGTCCTAATGCCCACCATTGTTGCAGCTGCCGCCTCACCAGTCCGAGAAATGACCTGCACGCAGGCTTGTGTTGCTTGAACGATGGCAGTGCATGACTTCAGCACTTTCAGATGCTTCAGCACCATCAGCACCTTCATGCCTTCATGTGCGCGTGCTAACCTGATGCCTTCAGCACCTTCAGCTTCTTCAGCACAACGTATAGAGCGAAGTGTGCTGAACTGACGCTTTCAGTACCTTCAGTTNTATGGCTTTGGCTCAAGTGATTAAATTGATCGCTCACCATAGGCCTACTCAGCCTAATAGTGATGTTCCTCCATGGAATTTAGGCTGAGATTCATTCTGTGCCGCGATCTTCATCCATCCAGGGTCTAATATCGACAAAGCCCGACTTGACATTCATTTAGGTTTGAAATTTGTCCGTAGTTCTCGTAGTGACGGGACTGTTCAATCAGTCAGGATTGGCGTCTCAACTCCGTCACTAATAAAACAAAGCCACCATCCATCTTGATCGAATTTGCAGCGGCACAGCAAACCCTGATCGCCGGGTCTTGTTTTCCGCTAATATAACAAAATCTACGCTGGCAACGCAGACAAATTGACGTGGATAAGAAGCGTCTCATTCGACCTCTGATCCCAGACGCTGGGACATTTGCATTTCGGGGCTGCCGCTCGACCTCGCGCAACACTCACATAAATGTTTGGGTCGTAGTGTCCAAAAAGTGACACACTTTCTTACGCACAGCACGGACAGAGAGCGGAATTTTGGCCGGGTTAAGCCAGGTCGAAATGACCCACATTAGTGCAAAAGTACATCGCTATTAGGACAGTGTCTCATTGTTACTCTGCGTGTTGTGATGCGGCGCTGTGTATTAGCGCCGTGTTGTGATATTGAGCGACTCACTTGATGACGCGTTGCTATATTTACGTGGGAAAAATGAATGGGCCACTCTTCATTGAGTGACTCAATTTTAATTAGTGACTAAATTTTAGTTATTGACGAGGTTTTAATTATTGGCTAAATTTTATTTATTGACTAAATTTTAATTATTGACTAAAATGAAAAGATAAACTGACACATGATTTTGATTTATAAGTCTGTGACCACAAGTATATTTTAATGAATAAATGTCCGATAAAAATAAAAATCAGAATATTAGAGAAAAACACTCATTAGGACGTAGTGAGTCATTTGGACGTATTGCATCATTTGGACGTAATGAATCATTTGGACGTAGTGCGTCATTAGGACGTAGTGCGTCATTTGGACGTAGTGAGTCCTTTGGACGTAGTGCATCATTTGGACGTAGTGCATCATTTGGACGTAGTGCATCATTTGGACGTAGTGCATCATTTGGACGTAGTGCATCATTTGGACGTAGTGCATCATTTGGACGTAGTGCATCATTTGGACGTAGTGCATCATTTGGACGTAGTGCATCATTTGGACGTAGTGCATCATTTGGACGTAGTGCATCATTTGGACGTAGTGCATCATTTGGACGTAGTGCATCATTTGGACGTAGTGCATCATTTGGACGTAGTGCATCATTTGGACGTAGTGCATCATTTGGACGTAGTGCATCATTTGGACGTAGTGCATCATTTGGACGTAGTGCATCATTTGGACGTAGTGCATCATTTGGACGTAGTGCATCATTTGNCTGTCTCTTATACACATCTAGATGTGTATAAGAGACAGCATTTGGACGTAGTGCATCATTTGGACGTAAAGAGTCATTTGGACGTAGTGAGTCATTTGGACGTAGTGCATCATTTGGACGTAGTGAGTCATTTGGACGTAATGCGTCATTTGGACGTAGTGCATCATTTGGACGTAGCACGTTATTTTTTAACACCTAAACGCGAGATATTGTTTGATAATATTAATGGGAAGAAGTTTTCTTCAGTTTTCATTGTATTTCAATTTCTTTAAAAGTTATCTGTTAAAATAGACCATTCTTTTAATTAATTTTTTAGATGATGGTTATTTGCGAAGCCGAATAAAGAGATTCATCAATTAAAATAACCTTCAAAATCATAATCTTGCCGGTCTCTCATCAATGTTTTGTTAGGATTGTTTTTGGGAAGTGGATTTGTTACGCCATTTTTACAATGCTTTTAATTAAACAACGTAACAGTAAATAACACTGTTAAATAACAGCAGCCAACACTGCTCCTAATTTCGATGAATGTTGTCATCTTACATTTTACGAATTGAAGAATTATCCCTTTTTTATGCAAATTTGAATTATTTTTCAAGATTTGTTTGCATTTAGGCATTCTTTTTAAATTTAAGATTAAAAAGAAATAGAAATTTCAAGATGAGTCAATTTTTTCTTTAAGGTTGTGCTTTTGTTCTAAGTGTTCAGGAAATAATGCAATAATAGAATGTTAATAGCAGCGAATCTATCAATGAACCTTGTGGCTGACATTTGTTTTACCTTGAGGTGTTCCACTCGATATCGCATAAAAAAGTGACCTATCTTTTGAACAGCCTAATAGTCAGAACGATGCGAATACAAACACTGCTCAACCGTATAACCGTTGAAAGTTCTTAACCGTCTAGCCGTCGTGACCACTCAACCGAGTATAACTATTGCAACGGTTAGACTCGGTTGAGTTGCAACAGTTAGACTCGCTTGAGTTGCAACGGTTAGACTCATTTGAGTTGCAACGGTTAGACTCGCTTGAGTTTCAACGGTTAGATTCGGTTGAGTTGCATCGGCTGTTGAGTTGCAACAGTTAGACTCGGTTGAGTTGCACCAGTTAGACTCGGTTGATTTGCAACGGTTAGACACGGTTAAGTTGCAACAGTTAGACTCGGTTGACATGCAGCGGTTAGACTCGGTTGAGTTGCAACGGTTAGACCCGGTTGAGTTTTGAGTTGCAACGGTTAGACTCGGTTGAGTTACAACGGTTAGACCCGGTTGAGTTGCAACGGTTAGACTCGGTTGAGTTTTGAGTTGCAACGGTTAGACACGGTTGAGTTGCAACGGTTAGACTCGGTTAAGTTTTGAGTTGCAACGGTTAGACCCGGTTGAGTTGCAACGGTTAGACTCGGTTGAGTTTTGAGTTACAACGGTTAGACCCGGTTGAGTTGCAACGGTTAGACTCGGTTGAGTTTTGAGTTGCAACGGTTAGACCCGGTTGAGTTGCAACGGTTAGACTCGGTTGAGTTTTGAGTTGCAACGGTTAGACCCGGTTGAGTTGCAACGGTTAGACTCGGTTGAGTTTNGTTCCCGATGCTCCAGACTTTATGGCTGTGAGGTATGTCAGGACTCGCAGCAATACTTGGAGTGAGCGACTGCCAGTGATATTCCTGCTCAAGCATTGCCACACTCGTAATGTGTAGAGTGACGTTAAAGTGTAGAGTGAAGTGAATGTGTAGAGTGACGTTAATTTGTAAAGTGAAGTGAATGTGTGCAGAGTGACGTAAAACGGTAGAATGATATAGAAGTGAAGAGTGGCGTAAATGTGTGAAGATTGACGTCAAATTGTAGAGTGAAGTGAATGTGTAGAGTGACGTATATGTGTGCAGAGTGACGTAAAAGTGCAGAGTGACGTAAAAGTGTAGAATTACTTAGAAGTGAAAAGTGGGGTAAATGTGTTTAGAGTGATGTCAAATGTAGAGTGAAATGAATTGTAGAGTGGCGTAAGCGTGCAGATCGATGTAAATGTGTGGAATGGCGTAGGTGTGCAGAGTGTCGTAAATGTGTGCAGGGTGACGTAAATGTGTGGAGTGGCGTAAGAGTGTAGAGTGACGTAGAAGTGATGAGTGACATATGTGTGCAGAGTGAGGTAAATGTGCAGAGTGACGTATATGAATAGAGTGACGTGAATATGCTGAATGACGTACATGTGCAGAGTGCCATAAATTTCCAGGGAAATGTAAATGTGCAGAGTGACGTGATGTGAAGAGTGACGTAAAGGGAATAATAATGTTACGTATACTTCCACCACAGCGTTGTCGTTCGATGTCATTATAGTGCAGTTCGATGCTTACTCCGTTATATATAAAATTCTGATCATTTGGAATAATGAAAACAAAATTATAATTATTATAATATTCAAATAATGAAAACAAAATTGTCAAAATTACCCTGAATAGAGAAAAATATACCTCTGTTCGGGAACCATTGCTCTCAACCAAGCAAAATGTGATTGAAAGATTCAATAAAAATGAACATTTCTGCGAATTCAGACGATCAAATTTAGAAAAACTGCTCATGGACGAGCGAGATTTGCGAGGCTCAATAAAAATCTTTGATTTNGGGTTGCTACAGCCTCTGTGAGGCGGGGAGGCTGGGTTGCTACAGCCCTGTCTCTTATACACATCTAGATGTGTATAAGAGACAGGGCATACGCTGCTCGCAAATCTCGAATATAGAGTGCATCATAATCCGGCCGAGGGCGATCATATCCCGATACAGCTTTTTATTGTGATTTTATTCTTTGTATCGGGATTTTTTGCATCCTGATCGCACATCGTCACAGGAATGGACATTACGCTTAACTCAGATCAATTGAAAAAAATTATTTTAGAATCGATCTATTCTAAAAACTTGCAGTCCTGAAAACTCAAAGCAGAAGTTTATATTTTATGTCGATACATAAACAAATATAAAAAATATCATAAAAATATCAGATACACTGATATTAATTCGAGATGTGATTAGACTTTACGGAACAAACGATCATCGTGGAAGACTTGTTATGACTTGTTATGACTGGCAAAAAAATATTAAATAAAAGATCTAGATTAGATTCAGAAAGTTATAGAGCTATAATCCTTAATAGATAAAACATTCCGGACGATAATTGAGATGCATGAAGTACAAAACATTTACTAAACTGACGGAAGTAGAGAAAGATGACAAAGAGCTGAACCATCTTTTCCAGCGTGAAGAGTAAAGCCGATTGGTGTGATGAGTGATGACAGAGAGATGACAGAGTGATGACAGAGTGATGACAGAGTGATGACAGAGTGATGACAGAGTGATGACAGAGTGATGACAGAGTGATGACAGAGTGATGACAAGTGATGACAGAGTGATGACAGAGTGATGACAAGTGATGACAGAGTGATGACAGAGTGATGACAGAGTGATGGGAGTGGTGTGAAGACGGAATGATGACAGTGGTGTTCGCATCACGCAATTATCCAATGAAGGCGAGAAGAGTTAGGCCAGCAGAGCCCGTAACTCAGTTAGCGGCTCGGCCGTCGCTGCCTTCGTCGCCGCCATCCGCCGTCCGATGATGGCAGCGTATACGCAGGATATCGTCTCTCTGTACAGACAACGTAAATTAACGTAGATAATTTCATAAATTATCCATTCATTTAGGTTTTAATGACAGTTAATGTATTGCTAGGTTATTTCGAATCAGTTTTTTTATGTCATTTTAGATGACGATAGTTTATTGTTCGATAGGTATTTCTAACCAAATTTATTTCTTTCGCACATTTCATACTTTAAATCAACGATAGTTCATGTTATTTGTTAAATAATTAATCATAGATCCGTTGATTAATTAAAAACAGCTGGAGTCTTGCGCTATACGACGTGGCTATTCTGTAAGACGTGGCTATTCTGTCCGACGTGGCTATTCTGTACGACGTGGCTATTCTGTCCGACGTGGCTATTCATTCCAACGNCAAGCATGGAATATGCATGGATGTGCATAAGCTGCAATGCCATGCGCACAAGCATGGAATATGCATGGATGTGCATAAGCTGCAATGCCATGCGCACAAGCATGGAATATGCATGGATGTGCATAAGCTGCAATGCCATGCGCACAAGCATGGAATATGCATGGATGTGCATAAGCTGCAATGCCATGCGCACAAGCATGGAATATGCATGGATGTGCATAAGCTGCAATGCCATGCGCACAAGCATGGAATATGCATGGATGTGCATAAGCTGCAATGCCATGCGCACAAGCATGGAATATGCATGGATGTGCATAAGCTGCAATGCCATGCGCACAAGCATGGAATATGCATGGATGTGCATAAGCTGCAATGCCATGCGCACAAGCATGGAATATGCATGGATGTGCATAAGCTGCAATGCCATGCGCACAAGCATGGAATATGCATGGATGTGCATAAGCTGCAATGCCATGCGCACAAGCATGGAATATGCATGGATGTGCATAAGCTGCAATGCCATGCGCACAAGCATGGAATATGCATGGATGTGCATAAGCTGCAATGCCATGCGCACAAGCATGGAATATGCATGGATGTGCATAAGCTGCCATGCCTGGGACGATACTGCATGATGCGCTGCATAGCTCAAGCGATGTATGCATGCAATACGTGGATGGCAGGCTAGGCTTTGTGAATGCGTGGATGTGGAGGAAAGTTTCGTGAATACGTGGATGTTGATAAAAATATTTTCGACTACGTGGATGGCGATGTAGGCTTTGTGAGTAGACTTGTGAGTAGATTGTGAGTGTGAGTAGATCGGAAGAAAACCTTATTGAATGCGTGGATATAGTGGTTTGTCTTGTCTCATATGTGATTAGTTCTGGCATTGCATTTTTACTTAAATATAGGATGCATTTGACTTAATTGCAAGGTATAATTTTCTTGATTAATCGTACTCAAGTATGACAGTTCATAGAAGTTTTTTTAGGGACCAGCCTGTGAAGACCAGGTCTGAATTATATAGGTAGATAACACTATTAATTTTTCGCGGGATGACTTAGCACTTGTGGCATATAGGCCGAGGCCGAGCTATAAGCGGGAGTTCTTAAAAATAATAATTAATTTTATAATTGAATTTAATTATTTGAATTCTTTACATAAAATATATTTTATTTATTCCGTTTGTACTAAAATTATAACTAATTTTATAATTGAACTTAATAAATTGAATTCTACACATAAAAATATTATGTATTTATTCCGTTTATAATAAAAAATTTTAACTAATTTTATAGATGAATTTAATAAATTGAATTCTACACATAAAATATTATGTATTTATTCCATTTTTTACTAAAAAACGATAACTAATTTTACAACCGAATTTAATAAATTGAATTCTACACAGAAAATATCATGTAATTATTCCATTTTATGCTAAAAGTGATAACTAATTTTACGAATAAATGAACTTAATAAACTAAATTCTACTCTTAAAATATTATGTACTTATTCTATTTAAACTAAAAACATGATAACTAATTTTATAAATGAATTTAATAAATTGAATTCTATGCATGAAATATTATATGTTTATTCCGTTCTATATTGTATGACTATTATACAATAGTCCGCGACTCCCGTCACCAAGCGACGACTGAAAGATAAGCTGGAAGCCTCAGGCCGTTCCTTATCTCTTTGATATGATGCGGTCCGACAACCGAGCGCGGGCTCCAGCCTGCCCAAAGTATATTTAAAATAAAAAAAAATCTCATAGAATTTCTTTTTCAGCGGACAGGAGGAATGCTGCGAACGCTGTTTTCATCGCCTCGAAAAAGTAGTATATATCAGAATTAATTGATTTTAATTCAAATTATAAAAACTTATATTCTAAAATAAAAAATCTCATAGAATTTCTTTTCCAGCGGACAGGAGGAATGCTGCGAACGCTGTTTTCATCGCCTCGAAACAGTAGTATATATCAGAATTAATTGATTTTAATTCAAATACTAGAAATTCTCTTGAATGTCGAAATAATGATTTATAAGTAACCATTTATAAATGTCGATATTGATACAAGTACAGCAGCCACTGAACGCATCAACAGCAGCCACTGAACGCATCAACAGCAGCCACTGAACGCATCAACAGCAGCCATAAGAGGCTTGTTGGAATGCAGGCCTAGGAATGCGGTGATCTTAACGTCTGGGTTGTAAAGGTTTAAACTTTACTTATAGATAAAAAAATGACTTCTACCAAAATATATACATGTTATTAATTTATTATCAATGATAAATATAGTTGTAAGAATGTTTTAGAGAGCGTTAGAATCGAGATTATAAATGATTGATAGTGAGCCAAATGTCAGAGGACTGATCAGGTAGCAGACACTATATAGATACATATAATATATATCATTTTCTGCAAGAGATACGTCGTTAAATTTAATGAATTTAAGAGCCCGCAATAGACTAAAATGAAGTACGAATGTCCTTCGCTATAACATGCCTCTAAACGTTGAACAAAATATTGTAGATATTTAATATTTTATTATTCTAATGTAGCAATATGAAAATTTTACCAGGCGCGCTAAGCAGCGACATGTCCTGTAAAAAATATTTTGTGCAAATTGTTCCTAATTTTACACGACAATATTGTGACGTAATTAATTGTAGCAATGAACACACATTGTTTAGAGAAGAAGCAGTAAATGGTTGCACTAAAAATACTTAATATTAACAAAAAATATACAAAAAGTTTACCCTAAATTTCCGAGCATTGCCGGCTCAATAAGCGTCGTGGTTCCGTATAAGTGGGTCACATTGTCCAAATTTCAGCGTAGTTTTCACCCACAGCAGGAGCAGAGAGCGGAGGTAGCACTGCTACAAAATTTGCTGGGCGAAACTGGGTCAGGTTGACCTACACAAGCACAAAAACAGCATCGCTATTTGGACATAACGCATCCGATCATTTCCCTGAGTTACACCAAGCATATGGACAAAACAAGCATATGGACAAAGCAATATGGACAAAACTCACTGTATTATTTTTCTTTGTGTACACTAAGCACCGCTATTTGGACAAGACTGATTCCATTATTTTTCTAAGTATACACTAAGCATCATAATTTGGGCATGATTCACTCGATAATTTCTCTATTGTACACTAAGCCTCGCTATATTTGGACAAGATGCATCCGATCATTTCTCTGGGTGTACACTAAGCATCGTAAATTGGACAAGACTCACTTCTTTATTTCCCTGAGTATACACTAAGCACCGTAATTTGGACAAAACTCACCTCAATATTTCTCTCAGTATACTCTAAGCACCGTAAAATGGACAAGACGCATCCGATCATTTCTCTGAGTGTGTTATAAGCACCGTAATTTGGACAAGACTCGCTCCATTATTTCTCTGAGTGTAATCTGAGTACCGTAATTTGGACAAGTTTTGCCCTACATTTCTATAAGTGTACGAGGCAGCAGCGACGGGTGCTCACGAGATGACAAACTCAATCAAAGACGCGGGCGCGAGCGCCAGTTTAGTGGCGGCCGCTAAAAGCCCGCGTGGCTTGTCTCCGGTCCACATTCTCGACCTCGGTGTCTTGCGCAAGTAATTCTGCGTGTTTAGTTAATTACTTATTCATAGTTCTTATATTTATTCGTTCATTTATTATCATTATTCAATTATTCAAAGTTTTCTTTTATGTTGTAATTTGTCATCGAAGTTTCGTACCAGACGTCAGTAACTTTGCGTGTTTAGTTAATTACTTATTCATAGTACTTATTCTCATTCGTCCATTTATTATCATTACTCACCAATTCAGAGTTTTCTCTTTAAGATTTTGATTTGTACTCAAAGTTTCGTACAAGACGTCATAATAATCTCCTCGTAGATCGAATGAATAAATAAGTTATCCCGTCTAAAAGTGGTTCCACAACTGGGGTATGTATTACCGTCTATAGCAATTTGTCAATTTTCTAGGGGTACTGTAGAGGTAAATGTTTAAATGTAGTTTAAATATTTAAATATTGACATTTTTCATGAGCTAACAAGGGTATTTAGGCCTGGGAATTGGGCAAAAAATGGACGACTGCCGTAAGAAAAGGATTACCTTCTCCAACGGGAGTTTTCAAAATTATTTCATCAAAGTAGTTTAAAATTTTATTTATTTCTATTGTATTTTTAGAATAACTAATTTTAGTTATCGACATAACGTTATAATTATCAAGTTTCACAAAAATTTTGTCCTTCTTTTAGCGTTTTCTCACAAAAATTTTTTCCTTCTTTTCTCCTTGCAAATTCTGAAAATATATATTGCCGTGTAGCTTTTATGAGGGACAGAAAATTATACATACGACGTTTAATCATCATTGCCTTATAATTTGTTGTAGTCAAATAATAGACATATGCAAGAAAAAGTCAACCAAATTGGCACGAAAAAAAAACGAATTTCTTCCATCAGGATAACAAATCGCGTATGATGGTAAAAATCATCCAATTGAAAAAAATATTCTTTTTCATTAATAACATAAACAATTAAAACGGTCAGTATTATTAACTTCCATATTATCTCGCAAATTATAAAATGAAGAAAATGTAGAAAATTTTAATTTATAAAATCACAATTTTTAATTAACTAACTAATTTCTACTTCCGTATTATCTCGCAAGTTATAGAAAACACGCAAGTTGAAAAAAAAATGAAAAATTTGAATTTAGAAAATTATTATTTTCAACACTACGAGCTCCGCATGTGCTCAAGTCGCATTCCCTTTTGCAGCAGAAATGAGTTCGCTCAGACACAATATTTGTTTTGGCGAATTCAATTGAACCTAGCGAATTTGATGAGCGCATCAAGGTTTAATGCAATGCCAACAGTGAATAAAGTTCATCACTCCTGCATAGTCTCAAACTTTATCAAAGTCATCGAGCAAATTGCTCGCATTTCGTCCTCCGAATAACCTAGATCCAATCTGGTATTTTCTCCTTCGCACCGGCCATATTGGCCTTCCAAATTGGAGGCGTTTCGATTTACAAAAGCGAGAGACCAGCACTGCAGAGCGTCCAGAGAAACCTAAATCATCTGCGATTTGTCAATGCAAACAACTGGGATTAATTTCCATCGATCAGGACATTTGGGCAAACAGAGCTCAGGTTACAACAACCCTTCTCTCCAGGCCAGACCTCGCCATTATCGACGTGTTATGCTTGTTGTAGCGGAGAAAGGCCTATTGATTTAGACGCGACTCAAAAACAGACACTAGATTTGGCCCGCACTTGCCGAAAACGAGGGTTGAGGTAGCAAAATTATTAATTTTTGTATGAACTTGCATACAGAAATGGGTGAATATTACCACTAGGTAGAAAAGGGAAAAAATTTATTCGTGGTCTTAGACGAAGTATAGAAGTTTTCCCCGCGATGTACAGATGTTCGCTAGAGTCTAACCCTATTTTCGCTCATGGCCAGCCAGGATCATCTGCAGAACTCGGGCACCCTAAGTGTATCGCACCTCCGCCTGCCTTGATCAGGAACCCGGCGCGAGGCCCTTGGTAGGAATAATATAAGGTCATGTGATGGTCATGAATGGCAGTGGCGAGTTTGGTTTGCTTCTAATCAATCATTGTGTGACCCTCGATGCGTTAATGAAGACATTCAGGCAGTTGGCTGGAACAAGTTACCCCAAATAACCAAGGGAAATTCTTCGAGTAGAAATGGTCTGGCCGGAAGATATTTTCACGAATGTTGGGACTTGAATATGAATATAAATTCAACCTTTATTAGAGCGATTATTAGATCATACACAAATTAAATAAATGTTCATGTTCTGAATTATGGCAATTTGCAAGAAAACAGAATAAGCTAAGTGTGTAATCAGACATGCAAGTTTTTTCGTTCTTCATAGTTGATCTAGAATTTTCGTCTATTATGTTGTTGACTTCAGATTTACTGACTCGTATTATTCAAATTAGGAGTTAAAGAAACTTTGATTGGAATCAAATTCACTTTCGTTGGTGGCGGATAACTTTGAATTGTTCATTTTTATCACAAAATTATTAATTATTCTACAATTTTTCGAATCACGATTCCAATGAGACGTCATATCCTCCGTGACGTGCACCTTGATTACAACGAGACGTGTTATCCTCCGTGACGTGTTCCTCGATTCCAATGAGACGTGTTAGCCTCCATGACGTGCACCTTGATTCCAATGAGACGTGTTATCCTCCATGACGTGCACCTTGATTCCAATGAGACGTGTTATCCTCCATGACGTGCACCTTGATTCCAATGAGACGTCTTATCCTCCANTCTTATACACATCTAGATGTGTATAAGAGACAGGAATTGTATACTATTTAAATGGAAAGCCTATATATAACTGAATAAAGAAAATAATTAAAATATATTTATGCATGTAATAAATGCACTTATTACCATGAAATTTATTTTCATTCAAAATTTCTCATTGAAAATATTTTGCAAATATTTTTATTTTTAGTAATTATATATATCAATATATTCGAAGCAACATCTGCTGCAGCATATTCATAACACTGAAATTATTTAATTACCATCTGGTTAGTAAACGTCTAAATTGAAAATTGGTACGAACGTCTAATATTGAAATTGGTTAACTAACGTATTTAATTCAAACTTAATAACTAACACTTGTTATTGAAATTAGCTTATTTTATTGAAATTGGCTCACTAACATCTAATATTGAATTTGCTTAATTAACACGTCTGATATTGAAATCGGTTGACTAATATCTGAAAATGAATTTGGTATCTAGCGACCAATATTTAAATTGGTTAACTAAAGATCATAATTATTCTAATCAACTAATTAACGATCAAAATTATGAGTGATTAATTTCAATGTATTACGGAAATTGATTAACTAGTCTGCTGATATTGAAATTGAACGAATTGCGTCTGATTTTAATTCTATCCTATGTAGTTAATCAAAAACATGAATATTAATTGAACCGGAGACTGAGATGGTATAACCTCATTATTAACGGAAAAGTGATTATTTAAGTTCAATTACAACTAATTGAAGATTCACATTATTTTGATCCACAATTTTTTTATGATAATTTGCAAGAGTTTGTTGACAGGACTAATTTCTGTCATAAATCTTGTCCCAAATTTCGTGTGAGTGGAAATTGTCAAACTCTTTACGGATAATTTATGTTCTAGAAAGCGAATGAAATTATCGAATTCTAAGTAAAATCATATATTTAAGTAAAATACTTCGATTCAAATTAATGCATTATTCAATTTCAAGCGAAATAACCAAATTAATAATGACTTAATCAAATTGAAAAGAAATAATGAAATTTTACTGAAATATTAAATTTGAATGATATTGCCAAATTCAAATTATAATTTGAAAATTATTATGACGCAAAGTGCGAGGAATTAAATAATTGAATTAATTGCATTAAATAAATTAATTCAAAATCAGGTCAAGCCTCAACTCTTACAAGAGGGAATATCGACGTAACTTTTTGCGTGAGTTCCCCTACGGCGATGGGCCGCGGATTGCCCGTCCAGCAGCCATGATTGACGAGACAGTTGGCGCGGATAAGTGAATTGCTAAGGGCTTGAGCAGAGTGGCGCAGTCGCTGCGTCTAATGGAATATCTAATAGCAGAATATGTGATGAGATATCGAGCTGAGCAGGGCCCATGGGACATGCAAATGTTTAGGGTCATTAATAGAGAGGTCCGAGGGCCGGAATCGCTTGTTACACACGACCCTCGCGGCCCCAGCATGAGCTGTCCCTCGGGGTCCGACAACAGGGCATACGCTGCTCGCAAATCTCGAATATAGAGTGCATCATAATCCGGCCGAGGGCGATCATATCCCGATACAGCTTTTTATTATGATTTTATTCTTTGTATCGTGATTTTTTTATACTGATCACACGTCGTCGCAGGAATGGTCATTACGCTTAACTCAGATCAATTGAAAAAATTATTTTAGAATCGATCTATTACACGCAATTATCCAATGAAGGCGAGAAGAGTTAGGCCAGCCGAGCCCGTAACTCAGTTAGCGGCTCTGCCGTCGCTGCCTTCGTCGCCGCCATCCACCGTCCGATGAACCCTTGCAGCGTTCGGAGACACGCTACATCGCGGAGTGCTTATCAGCTGCTGGGGGGTTTGCTTTAGGTTGCTAGACTTTATATAAGCTTCGTTTCCGCCCACTGCTGAGGTCTTGATCGCGTGATGAAGGCAGCGTTCGGAGGTACGCTACATCGCGGAGTGCTTATCAGCTACTGGGGGGTTTGCTTAAGGTTGCTAGACCTTAAATAAACTTCGCTTCCGCCCACTACTGCGGTCTTGATCGCGTGATGAAGACAGCGTTCGGAGGTACGCTACATCGCGGAGTGCTTATCAGCTACTGGGGGCTTTGCTTAAGGTTGCTAGACTTTATATAATCTTCGCTTCCGCCCACTACTGAGGTCTTGATCGCGTGATCTATCACGTGTCTTCCAGATGTTGACTCGTCCTCAATCTCTATCAGGTCAAGTGAATTGCTACCGGACACTTTCGTCTTTCTACGCAGCCAACGTAAATTAACGTGAATAATTTCATGAATCATCTATCCATTTAGCGTTTTTTAAAAGGTAATGTATTGTTAGGTTATTTCGAATCAGTTTTTTTATGTCACTTTATATGACGATAGTTTATTGTACCGGAGGTATTTCAAACTAAAAGTATTTCTTTCGTAGATTTTCATGCAAGGTAATTTGAATCAATGATATTTCGTGCTATTTATGAAAAGTAAAATGATGAAAAGCAGCAGGAGTGTTACGCATTACGAAGTGGCTATTCTGTCCGACATGGCTACTCTGTACATGGTGGCTCTTCTATGCGACGTGGCTATTCTGTAGGACGTGCACTATTCTGTCCGACGTGGCAATTCTGTCCGACGCGGCTATTCTGACCGACGTGGCTATTCTGCACGACGTGGCTATTCTGTCCGACGTGGCTATTCTGTCCGACATGGCTGTCATGAAATTTCTGTTGTAGCGCCCGCATGTACCTAGTATTCCGTACTATAGTTCCTACTGGTAAGTTACTTCGCTCTAGAACTAATGACCATTGTTAGCATTGACTCGGCTCTTGTACGTTCAAGACCTACAACTTCTGTTCTCCTTGTAAGTATTCTGTAAATAGTTTCGTTATGTGTAAGACCTTCACATATGAATATATTCTTATTACGTTACCGTTTTCCTGTTTTATAGTAGTGTTATTTTGTTCCAGGATGTCGCGTTCTTGTTGAATAAAGCTCATGTTGAGTTACCTCGGCTTTCGCTTACAACAGTGGCTATTCTGTCCGACGAAGTTATTTGGTACGACATGGCTATTCTGTCCGACATGGCTATTCTGTACGTGGTGGTTATTTTAAACATGACGGCTATTTTATAGGCACCAGCTATCCTACAATAGATTTTTATTCTACCCGCGGCTGTTATTGCATATAATCTCTCCGGCATCAGCACAGCCGAGCGCCTCCAAAGCTCTGTCGTCCCCGATACCTTAATCCTCTTAAGCCAGCGACCCGCCTACTAAATTATGATGTAGAGTCGGGGATTCGATTTCACGCTCGACAGGTAATTGACTTGTTGCTACAGCCTCTGTGAGGCGGGGAGGCTGGGTTGCTACAGCCTCTGTGAGGCGGGGAGGCTGGGTTGCTACAGCCTCTGTGAGGCAGGAGGTTGCTACAGCCTCTGTGAGGCGGGGAGGCTGGGTTCCTACAGCCTCTGTGAGGCAGGAAGGCTGGGTTGATACAGCCTCTGTGAGGCAGGAAGGCTAGGCTCATTCCACAGTCTAGCAACTCTCATAGGTTCATACATTTGTTAAGACGGAATTTGCCTAAATCTATTGTATCGTTCAGCGTAGGATGATGCCGTGTCTGCATACTGGATGCGCATAAGATGCCACGCCATGTGCACAAGCATGGAATATGCATGGATGTGCATAAACTGCTATGCCTGGGACGATACTGATGTGCCAGAGAGCTCAATCCATGTATGCATGCAATACGTGGATGGCAAGATAGGCTTTGTGAATGCGTGGATGTGGAGGAAAAGATTATCGCTTACGCTATTGACGATGTAGGATTTGTGAATGAGTTGATTTGAAGGAAAGCTTATTGAAAGCGTGGATTGTCTTGCATCATCATGTGATTATAGTTCTTGCATTGCATTTTCACTTAAAAGTTTGATGAATTTGATTTATTTGCAAGGTATAATTGATCGATTAATCGTACTTAAGAATGACAGTTTATAGAAGTTTTTTAGGGACCAACCTGTGATATCCAGATCCGAATTAAATAATTAGATAACACTATTAATTTTTCGTGGGATGACTTACCACTTGTGGCATCGTTATCGTTTTTCGATCATGCAGTTCCGATACTTATTATGCATTATTTCTACATTGCAGGTTTCGTTGAAGACCAGAGAGTATTTCTTATTGACAATTTTCTTATTATTTTTCTCGATTCGTCTTGATAATGAATGAAGTTGCATTCGAAACGTCGTAAAATTATAATAAAATGTCCCTTGGAAACCTGATATTTGGATTTTCACTTCCTATCAATAGCCTAATTCGCCGAATCGAGAAAAATAATAAGAAAATTGTCAATAAGAAATACTCTCTGGTCTTCAACGAAACCTGCATTAAAGAACAGCTTCTGCCAAACTACACTAATATTTCTATATTGTAAACATTTCAATGAACTCCGACGAAATGAGTTATCGAAATCATTCACTAACCATACCTACATGCACGTTTGAAATCCTGAAGACTCACACATAGCCTCATATTTATTTAAATTATTGATGTTATTTTACTTTGTATTTGTAGGAGCATTGAAGCCCAAATTATTCAAGTTTCGGATTATCGTTGAAGTAATAATAAGCTTTTCTGTTATCCCGTTTTATTTGCATTAAATTACTAGTAGTACAATTAACGACAATGAACAATTGCTTGTTGAACACTTTAGTAATTAATTAAGCGCCCTGCTCTAATTATAAGTATCATCACTAAAATTCATTTAACTTTATTCGAACAAATTACTGAATTATTATTGAATGCAATAGTATTGTATTGAAATTTTTATTGTATATATACTAATTATACCTAATAAATTGAATTAATCTTTTTAAATAATATTATGCAGTTATTTTATTTACCTTCTATTGCTGTGGGCTCACTCTGAAAGCCAACTAGGCCCAAGCATCAGCTTTAAATACGGCTCATGATCGTAATTCCAATCCACCCTTTGTTCGTGTTCCAAGGGAATTCAAACTCCACTTGTATTCCTTATTTAATGTTTCAAGTTCTAGCCCTAAACTTTCCTGAAAACAAACAAAAAACTAATCAATAAATGCTAAAAATAACAAGGTTCCTACTAATGATAAATATTTACAAGAGAGATCATATGAACACATTCTAAGTAAATCTATTCACAATAATACACGATAGTCACACTTAAAATCCTTCACTAGTACAAGACACGTACCTCCGTCACGTCTCCACACCAAACAATAACTAGCGCAGCGTTCCTAGAGTGCGGACGTGAACAGTAAGATTGTCTCTAAACCTAAAATTTCAAAAAATGTCTTCAATTAAAATCCTAACAGTATAACTATTAACTATTATTACAGCGTTAACGACTAACATGGCCGAGCTATAACCGGGAGTTCTGAAAAATGATAACTAATTTTTGAATTGAATATAATAAATTGAATTCTTCACATATAATATAATTTATTTATTCCGCTTATTCTAAAATTATAACTAATTTTATAATTGAACTTAATAAATTGAATTCCACACATAAAATATTATTTATTTACTCCGTTTTATACTAAAAATTATAACTAATTTTATGAATGAATTTATTAAATTGAATTCCAGCATGAATTATTATGTATTTATTCCGTTTATACTAAAAAATTATAATTAATTTTATACTTGAACTTAAGAAATTGAATTCTAAACATAAAATATTATGTATTTATTTCGTTTCAAACTAAAAAATTTTAATTTTATAACTGAATTTAATAAATTTAATTCTACTCATAAAATATTATGTATTTATACCGTTTTACACTAAAAAATGATGACTAATTTTATAATTGAACTTAATAAATTGAATTCTGCACATACAATATTATGTATTTATTCTATTTTATACTAAAAAATTATAACTAATTTTATAAATGAATTTAATACATTGAATTCTACACATGAAATATTATGTTTTTATTCCGTTTTATACAAAAATTTATAACTAATTTTATAACTGAATTTAATAAATTGAATTCTATGCATGATATACAATCGTCTGTGACTCACGTCACCAAGCGGCGCCTGAAAGATAAGCTGGATGCCTCAGGCGGTTCCTTATCTCTTTGATATGATGCGGTCCGACAACCGAGCGCGGGCTCCGGCCTGCCCAAAGTATTCTAAAATAAAAAATAAAATCTCGTAGAAATTCTTTTCCAGCGGACAGGAGAAATGCTGCGAACGCTGTTTTCATCGCTTCGAAACAATTGTATATATCAGAATTAATTGTTTTTAATTCAAATCCTAGATACTTATATTCAAAAATACAAAAATTTCGTAGAATTTTTTATACAGTGGACAGGAAGAACGCTGCGAACGCTGTTTTCATCGCCTTGAAACAGTAGTATAGTTCAGGATTAATTGATTTTAATTCAAATACTAGAAATTCTCTTGAATGTCGAAATAATGATTTATAAGTAACCATTTATAAATGTCGATATTGATACAAGTTTGATTCAGTTAATTCGAATGTTTGGAAACCTGAATCGTTCGCCTGTCGTACTGTAAGTTCTCATTTCAGGCAATAATTTGTAAGTTCATGATCTTTTATAGATTATATATATCACTGCACCCCTGCATGTTTTCTTGGCCTCTATGCTTGTTTGTCTTCATTAAATTGGTTTATCCATTCTAGAAAACGTACGCATTGATAACTCAAATAAAAAATAAAGAAAAAACACACACATGTTAGTTCGAATATTATTCGTAGGCAAATTTTTCGCGTAGTTTTAGCAACGCCATATATCGCAGGGTATTCATTTCTTATTCAGTCAAATTTGCCGGTCTATTTATTCGGCCAATAAAAAAAACAAGTGTAGACGAGCCAGACAAAGTGCATAATTTTATGCCAAGAGCGTCATTTAATAACAGAATTGATGCCTTGGCATTGTAATAGAGCATACAAATGAACTGCTCTCTCTCACTGCCTGCCAAATTGCTTATATTAAATGAGACGAAGCAATCAAAGCGCCCATCTGTCGCTCTATGGCTGGTGTCATCCCGAGCTGGGGTTTATTAATTGGTGTGAGTTGGTGACGTAACACAAGGCTTTTTATGGGCTCCACTGGAGGGGCTTCTTTTGTTGGCCAGAACTGGCGACTCGGTCCATATGGACCCTCCAGTGCCACTTCTCGGGTCCATTTACTAATTTTTCTATTGTGCAGACTCGGTCTCGGGACCAGACTCATCCATATTGCAGACGATGACGCGCAGAGACGCGATTGCCGTGTTACTTGTCGCTAATTATTCATCGTAGGGTGCGACTTTTTTTATTTTTTATTTTTATTTTTTTCGAAAGAGTTCGGAATTCTTGACGATATTTTTACAATCGGGGAAGCGGAAAATGTTGAAATTTTGCTATATAACGACTTTCATGACGCGGAATAATGATGAGTTACATGAACACAAATGGAAAATATAGGATTAGTATTGAAATGGAAATTTAATTTATCTGAAGTTTTGAAAACGAAACACTTTAAAGGATGCAGTAGCAGAAATAAATGATATGATGCACATTTTGTGAATTTCCGATGAAAAGTTAGCGGTTGTTGAACCGTTTCTCATTTGCAAAGGTAACAATTTTGCGAAAAAAAAATAAACTAAAAAATGCACCCGTATTTGGAACCAGCTAGAGCTTTGCAAACTTTGTTTTCTGAGTAAACAAAAATTAACCAAAGATTTCTAGAAATAATGCAAAAATATTTATCGTTTTAAAAGAGAAACAATATTTCCCTAAATATTAGCAACTTCATGCGAAAGAAAGTTTCTAAAGCAACCCTTTAGCTTCAATAAAGCGTCGTGAGCCCGTCATGTTCCACGGCACACTCAACAATAACCTTAACTAATTTCAGCCACACTCCATCGATTTCATTGCTCACTTGGAGCGTTTCAGCGGCCGAGGGCAGTTTCGAGGGAGGCGTACGATGAGGGTAGAGTGCCTGCCGAGGAAAGTTTAGTTATTAAATTTCACGGATAAGATACGATAATAATTTCGAAATTAAACTTTATATTATTCCAATAATAATTTTCATGTATGTTCATAGTTTCAACTTAGAATAGGGAGAAACGGATTTCATCTCTACCGACCACGAAAGCAGGAAGAAAAAATGAAGTTTTTTGGTCGCCTAAAAATCCCTGACCACAATTCACCGTTCAGGATAATGAATTTATTTACCTGAGTATGACAGATAGTAGTCCATCTTGACAAATTCAGGTAGAAATTGGCCATCAAAAATTCAGGTAGAAAATGGCATCTACAAGCTAAACTTATATTCAAACCTGTGGGTATAAGATTCCTGCATTTATCACTTATACGCCTTTTTAGATCTAGCTGGGCCAGGATATTCAAATTAAATCAAGAAAAGCGTCGTTCTTGTGACAAAGTCTCTCACATTTCTCTGAGAGCCCAATAGGACGCATATTCATCTTAGCGTTTCTTCAAAAAGGTTGATCACAATTATATATTTATATAAATGTCTATCTGCATTTCTATAACCATCAGAACCAGCAGCCATAAAGTGGATAATACAAAAACATCTATTCTATGCACTTATTTTATATACCTATAATGATATATGAGAAAAAGGCGATAGATAACGAATGATGATATTGGTACATATCGTTATATACGTTTACCTATGACGATATCAACCATCTAGCGTGAGTTGTGGATTATAATATTTTCTATTGTTCTGGATCTCTTTAAATCAAGTCTATCACTCAAGGTCTATGCAATCAGATGTAAATTGTATGGTGCTAAAGCAATTATCTGATAATTAAAGGTCTAATATCACAAGTTAATGAAATAAATCAAAACAAAAACACCTTGATGTTTAAATATACATTTGATACAGGGTGCAGAATAACATAGATATTAGTTTGAAATTTGAGGACTATTTCAACGAAGTTAATGCAACTTTAGGAAGATGGAGCATCACTTTCCGCGACACAGGCTTTAGGTCGATTAGACCGACAATGCATTTCTATGATAAATTATGTTGCGAGATGAAATTATGAGAGGTGAAATTATCATCTCTCAGGGTATCCCTTTTATCTCTGACCAGCCTGAGCCGATTTCAAAAGAATATAGGTCTAAATATTGTCTTAGTTCATGTTTTTGTGACAGAGACATATTAGGATCATTGTTTCGACTGCGACTAGCTTCAAAAATATTTTATGTAAAGTAACATTCGACATTTGGTTTCAAACTTCTGACATGTATTAATAGAAGATCGAAAAAGAAAATTAAAATGAATAAGTTTAAAGCAACACTCAAAAGAATTATAGGCATATTGTCCAAATATTAACACATTTTCTCGGCCACAGCGCGAGCAGAGAGCGGAAGTAGAACTGATATGTCCTTTAGATGAGCCAGACTGGGTTAAGATGCTACGCGTATTTGATACGCAAACAGAAAAAGATAGGGCATAATTCCGGTAAGTTGAAAATATTCATTCCAACGTTTCATTATCCATCGTTTTAACTGTGAATTCATCTTCCTCGCATATATATCTACATATCAGTTTATCATTATTATTCTTAAGAATCTTTACATATTCAGAGTTCAGCCAGCAGTGATGTATTCATTAATTAACGGTAATATCAAATTCTGATGATTTCCTGAAGCAGTTATCGCTTTCAAATTCGTGACGTACGAGCGTCACACATTCACGGAGATGAATGAGAATTTGTCCAAATCGTGATGCCTTTTTCGTCCTGGTAATAATCATCTTGACCCAGTTTAGCGAGGCAAAAGGTACATCAGTGCTGCGTCTTCTCTTAGCTCTTTTTGTGAGTGGCAGAGTGTGTCAGAATTTGGACAAAATGACCCATTCTATCTTCTGAGTGCGTGAGTGGCAGATGCGCAACAGACGGCGCTGGTGACGCGTCATCAAACTCGCAGGTCTGAGCATAACTCCATTGGCAGGCCATTAAAACGGCCTCCACACTCACTATAATTCCTGGGTCGAATTGTGCATGTTGTGATACACTTTTTATCGCATTTTCTCAGTTATGGAATAAATGAACTATTGTACTCGCCATATCAGTTGAATTGCTCAAATTGTGATAAACTTTTTATCGCATTTCCTCATTTATGGAAAAAATTAACTATTGTGCTCGCCATGTCCATCCGTCTGTCTGTCTGTCCGTCCGTCTGTCTGTCCGTCACTTCACGTTTTCGTCGACGAGAAAACGCGCTCTCTGTCACTCACTGCAGTGAGTACTGCGTTATATTTTTTACCTAACGCGCGAGAACAGAGCGGACGTAGCATTGATACGTCCTTTTGCCGGATCAAACTGTGTCAGGATGACCCCCAAAATGATATGCATCGAAATTTGGACAAAGTCTCGATTATTTATCTGAGTGAATCAAATGAACTCCGTTCGACCCATCGATTGAATGACGCGTCTTTACGTACACTTCGTAAGCCATTGATTTCAGTTGTAATAATAGGTGAGTTGAAGTGGAAGTTATCTAATTTTCCGTTGAAAATTTTGCGCTTCATAAATAATAAAATTACAATCCTGGTTCAACCGAGCATGGGAAAAATTTCGAACGTTTGTTGATTTTCATTTTAACCTAGTTGAATTGGTGGCAAATTCAATTTATTTATCAACCTGTTTCTTTTCAAAAAAATTTGGGGAGTTCTTTCCGCTCTCTACATTTTATTGACATGATTATTTAGTCAAATTCTGGAAAGATATGTACGAACTATTATATATCATGCTTTCTTATAGCTAAGTTTCTCCCTCAATTTTACCATGCATTGCAATCGGTATCAACGGCGATATTTTACATTTCATTTGACAAGGCTAGATTGTAAAGCCATTGCATAGACAGGATTTAAAACTAAAATGAAGAAGAACATATCTCACTTTTTCTTAAACTTACTTTTAAATTTACTTTTTTTAATTTACATTACTTAAATTTAATTTATTTCTTCATTAATGGGACCTAACATCCAGCGAAATTCGTCCAGGTTTTCAGCATATAACAGGTTGCTACCTCAAAAGTTTGCCTACTTGCAAACGAGTCACCACAATTACTTTATTGTGAAGTATTATAATTACATTATTTTAATAACATAACCTTACTCCATCATCTGTATTCAGGGATCATGTCTCAAGCTATTACCTGCCAAACACCCATGTGCACTATTTGCAATTTCGGCACTGACTCCGAACTCCTGTAATTTCGATATTTTCCCTCGCGAGAGGGAGAAACAAAAGCTCGTCAATTAGGCCGGACCCACTGTAGGCCTATAAATAAGCGCTTGCGAGACCGCGTATATACCAGAGCATCGCTGACTCACACTTATCCTGAACGTATAACGCGGCTCTGGCATAGACTTCATTACGTTCCCCTCGCTTGATTGATATATAGATGTATTTTAGTCCCGTGCCGAGCTCGCTTCTGCTTTAGAAACAATACCGATATTAAGATTAAGGGGTTAAGATGGCATTTTATTACCATGGACCTTAAGGTCGCAAGTTACGAAGAATATACAATCCTTCGTTGCTTTTGACTCTTATGAAGCAATACCATAAGGAACACAGGCACTGGAACGCTTTATATAAGAGCCCTTACGACTCCAGGAGCTTGATTCCAAGGCTGTTCCCGATGCTCCAGACTTTATGGCTGTGAGGTATGTCAGGACTCGCAGCAATACTTGGAGTGAGCGACTGCCAGAGTGACGTAAAAGTGTAGAGTGACGTAAAGTGTAGCGTGACGTAAAAGTGTAGAGTGACGTATGTGTGTAGAGTGACGTAAATGTGCATTGAGATGTAAATGTGCATAGTGCCGGAGATGTGCATTGAGATGTTAATGAGCAGAGTGACGTTTATATAAGTTTAGACCGAGTGACTGATTAGACTGAGACCACTGATTATTTTTTATTAACTATTTTCTTGTTTTTTTTTTTCAATGAGTTGATCGAAATCTATTGCTGGCGATGGTAGACGAAAAGCAAGCTACTTATGACATTTTAATAGAATACGTCGTCTATGGTCTTTAATCAAACTTGCATGGAGGATTAACTTCAACCTAACTATACCTATGGTGACGCTTTTGTGTGGAGTGACGTTGAGGCACAATATTGGGATTTAAATTTCCACCACAGCGTTGCTGTGGTCAGCGACGGCAACAGCGTTGCCGTCAGCATCGTACAGTTCTTGGTTATTCCGTTCCATATCGAATCCTGAACGCATAGAATTATGAAAACCAAATTGTGTCCAAGTATTTTCATTTAATATATTACAATCAACATGTTTCGCCTTCCGAAAAGTTATCATCATTGATATTCGGGCGTAAAAAATACTCCACTTTATTACATCTAAAAGAAACAATTATCATGAGTTAGGGAAAATTCCTCTGTTTGGGAACCATTGCTTTAGACCAAGCAAAATGTGATTAAAAGATTCAATAAAAATGAACATTTCTGCGAATTCAGACGATCAAATTTAGAAAAACTGCTCATGGACGAGCGAGATTTGCGAGGCTCAATAAAAATCTTTGATTTTTGTTTTAACGAAGGCGCCGCTCATCAGCGCAGACGCTAACAAAAGACCTCGCTTATAGTTCACTGCCAGTCCGACGTATTATTTCAAATACTGAAAAAAAGCCTCGCTGATTTCGTTGGAAAATTTGGGAGAGCGATTAAGGCGAACTGGCCTGATTGAATGGCCATTGTGTCGGCGAAGCGGACAGACCGGGCTTTCTTTTCTCTCTGTCTGCCCGTCTTAAAATGAGGGAACGCATTTAAATCTCAGCGCCAAATGAAATTAAACGGCACTTTTGATTGTCTTGAGGTGCCAAAGGCTGGCCTTTGTAGATCAATACGCAGAGTTTAATTAGAGGCAGAAACTGTATAAACAGATAAGGTCGAGAAGAATGGAACACTTAAGTGCACGAAGGTTAATAATAAAAATAATTGTATGTTATGAAAGTAATATAGTTATCTGGACATAGCTATGAGATAATTTGACTTTTTATTGCATATAAAGTAGCTAGGTTTGTCAAAAGGCAAAAGCTAGGTTTGTCAGTGACGCTTTACGCATTATCATTCGATCGTGGAGAAAAACTTCATGAGGTTAATACAGTGAAGTTAAGAAAAACTTCATAAGGTTAATACAATATTCTCATGACACTTTTCACTCGAAACTACTTTTCTCGCTTCAAAAATTTTGCAGCTTTAAAACAGGCTTGTTTAAGGTATCAAATCCCCAAAATTATCTCATCAAAAGATATTTGCCTTCATGCTTAATTTTGAGCTTTTCTCACCAAGGCCATTCATTTCTCACCATTCATATAATCATATAGATTGCACACTGTGAGAACTGTTTCATTGCGTTGCCTTTTGCAGCAGAATGAAATTCTACGTGAAAAATATATATTAACTCTACAGTAATAGTCCAACCTGCATTCAGAGAAATGAAAGGGTCACATTTTCAAATTAGTGGGACACTAGCTGGGGCACTTTTTTTAACTTACTAGCAAGGAGCGAACGAATCGCTGTACTCGATGCTGCCGGACCAAACTGGGTTAGGATGACGCACATAAGGGCAAAAAGTGCATTGTTATCTGGATAATGATTAACTCTTAGAATGTTAGTGAAATTTCATCGCTCGACCGGATAGAAGATGAAAGGTTCAGATGGTATTGTGGTAGTGTATTGTAAAAATTTTAAAAATGGTTCATAAGCCCGTAGCACTGAGCCCGTAGCACTGAGACGTCCTTTTTCAAGGCAAAAGTGGATCAAGATGACCCACATGAGGGAAAGAAGCGCATCGACATTTTCTCAAATTCTCTTCATTTTTATGAGTGTATATCGCACACAAATAGGCCTAATATCAATGTATGTTACGGAACACATATATTCAGGTCCAGAATTCAACCCTATACCTTGCATGTGTAGCGCGGCAGCAAAAGTACAGTCGCATTTGAATACATGGGAGGAGGTCTGAATTGAAATGACATCGAAACTGTGGCGTGGAATTTTTCAATACTTACCAAGTGGTTTGTCCTGAAATTTCGTCGGAAATTTCGACATGGTATTTTGGGGAACTTGCGGTCTGGTTTGCCCTGAAATAACATAAATCTATTTGGCATTGAATTGCTGGTGCATGTGTTTACATAAAGCATAATGGAGCTTAATGTGTCACAAGTTAAATGAAGGGAAATTATATTAATTTTACTATATTTTAATGCTTTCTTTGCTTCTCAAGTTATAAGTTTAAAAATAATACATATAATAGGACGTGGATATGCATGCGTTCCATTGTCCCTGGACGCAATTTAAGACTTAATGTGTATCAAAAATGCGAGCTTCGCGGTCATTTCGCGTATCAATTGGAAGATCATTTCCTGTTCTTGATATTTTCACTTGATTGTTTGGTACTCAATCAATTGGTGCATAACAAATGCAGCTTGGCACACTAGATTGACAAATTACACGGATGAATACACAAAAATATATCAAATAAAGGTTTTATATGTGTGTGCATATTCTCATTTTAAAACTGATCCAAAGATGTCCGGGTATTCCTGGAACCAATTCCAAGAATTCGATACCATTAAAAATTACCTTTTTGACTTCATATAAAAAGTCTGATTTGCATTTATCTTAGTAATTTGGCTCAATTTTTGCGTTTCTTTTACCATGCATGGTTGTATGAAACTAAATTTGGAATCTTTATTCGCTGCAAATCACCTTGATAGAACTCGTGATGGCAGTGTAGTGTCCACACGCCCTGCATGACTTGCTTCCTTCATACGACTGAGAGCATCAAAAAATCTCTTAAAAATTCTAAGTATCCAATTAAAATTAGCTCAGTTCTGATTCAAGTATGCATGGAAGTCGAAACGAATTGGAAGGCAGCAGGTTAGTCGCGCGGGCGGCATTGTCAAGGAGGCTACGTTTGATGTGCTAAAATGAAGTGTCAGGGACGACATCGAGTCACAGTTACGATGTCATGGTCGGCATTGTGGTGAAAAAGATCTCCTGTAATGCAGAAGTCAGTGCATCTCTCGGACACGGTTTAATGATCTGTGGAGAACACAATGAGGGATGCCGGGGATACGTGATACTGAATAGCTTGTGAAAGACGCGATACGCTAAGGAAACTGACACGACAAGACAAGGAAACCGGCACTACAAGATGAGGGAACCGACACCACAAGACGACTTGACGAAGACTTCGATACGATAAGATGAAGAATCCGGCACGACAAGACGAGAGAACCGACACGACAAGATGAAAACTTCGACCGTACAAGACGAAGAAACCGGAACGAAAAGACGACTTGACGAAGACTTCGATACGATAAGACGAAGAAACCGGCACGACAAGACGAAAACTTCGGCACGACAAGACGAGGAAACCGGAACATCAAGAAGAGGAATCCGTAAATCAAGGCGAAAAACTTAAGTCAAGACGGTTGAATTTTTTGTGAGGTAGGCTGAACAAATTCCTCCTAAACGTCCCTTGCATGAAGAAAACGTCGATTGCATAAAGAAAGAGCTCGCTAACTCAACACTTTAAGTTTATTACACGATGTTCGAATGACAGAATAAAAGTGGAAATATTACTCTCAATATTCATTGGAGAACTTCACAAATACAAACGTTTTCGTGACGGCCGCCCACCGCGAATGATTGCCGGTGACACGGTGTTTTAGAGAAATTTTTTGGAACCCTCACAATGAATTATTGTATATGACTTACATCAAATCAATACATTGAAACTTAATTTTGATGCAGTGATTTAATATATGATATACATGCAATCGATGTTTATCAACGGCAAATTATCAATAATTTACTCATGACGAATTTTTTCCTATCGCTGTCGCCAATCATTTTCTGGAAAACGGCAGAAAATGCATTAATTAATAGAGCTCATTGAATATTTCAGTCGTGACTTTACCAATTCAACAACAAATCACCACATCACTATTCAAACCTTAGGAATAATGTTTTGCTAAGCTATACAAAGAAGGTGATGCGACAATTATGGCTTTGGCTCAAGTGATTAAACTGATCGCTCACCAAAGGCAGACTCAGCCTAATAGTGATGTTCCTCCATGGAATTTAGGCTGAGATTCATTCTGTGCCGCGATCTTCATCCATCCAGGGTCTAATATCGACAAAGCCCGACTTGACATTCATTTAGGTTTGAAATTTGTCCGTAGTTCTCGTAGTGACGGGACTGTTCAATCAGTCAGGATTGGCGTCTCAACTCCGTCACTAATAAAACAAAGCCACCATCCATCTTGATCGAATTTGCAGCGGCACAGCAAACCCTGATCGCCGGGTCTTGTTTTCCGCTAATATAACAAAATCTACGCTGGCAACGCAGACAAATTGACGTGGATAAGAAGCGTCTCATTCGACCTCTGATCCCAGACGCTGGGACATTTGCATTTCTGGGCTGTCGCTCGACCTCGCGCAACACTCACACAAATGAATGGGTCGCATTGTCCGAAAAGTGACACACTTTCTTACACACAAAACGGACAGAGAGCTGAATTTTAACAGGGCCAAGCTAGGTCGAAATGACCTACAGGAGTACATAAGTGCATCGCTATTAGAATAGTGTCTCATTGTTCCGCAGCGTGCTGTGCTGTGGCGCTATGCCTTAGCTTCATATTGAGAGACTCACTTGATAACGCGCTGTTATAATTACGTGTGTTTCTGTGTTTTGAAAGACTGATCCACTGAGAAATATAAATGGGTTACTTTGTTCATAAATAGTGGCACACTGTATTACTGGCAACACGAGCAGGGAGCGGACGTAACACTGACCCTTCTTATTTCGGACCAAACTGGACCAGGATGGATCCAGACAAGCGAAAAAGTGCATCGCTGTTCGTACAAATTTTACTTATTTTCTCTAAGTGTTGTGGCGAATTCAATCTTTGCAATTGCATGCAAGCCATTTTCATGATAATAATTTTCCAATAGTAATTTAGTTTATTATTGCAGTATTGGGTGATCAAAATATTTGTGGAAAGTCCTAGATGATTTTCTCAATAGTGCACGAGGTATATTACTGTTATTAAACATAATTTGATGAGATAATTTGCATCCATATCATCTAGGTTGAATTTGCCTAAAGGTAGATTTATTTTATCATCGACCAAATGTATAAATTGACTAAATGTATTTTTTGACAAAATTTTAATTGTCAACTAAATTTCGTTTATTGGATAAATTTTAATTAATAACTAAGTTTGATTTAAATTAAATTTTAAATACTGGCTAAATTTCACCTATCGACTAAATTTTATTTTAGACTAAGATAAAAAGATCAACTAACACATGATTCTGGCTTATAGGTCTGCGACTACATGTAGATTTCAATGAATAAATGTCCTATAAAATAAAAATCAGAATATTCGAGCTAGAAAAACAACTCTCATTTGGACGTAGTGCGTCATTTGGACCGAATTCAAGAATTTTCATATATTTTTCACAAATTTGATATATTTTTCAACATTTGTTCGCATTTAGGCCTTCCTTCTAAGTTTAAGTTTAAAAATCAACAGAAATTTCAACATGAGATAACTTTTTCCTCAAGGTAAGAGCTTTTGTTCTAAGTGTTCATGTAATATTACAATGCATGAGTATGTTAACTCAGCTTCAAGGTTAAGAAGAGAGAATCTATCAATGAACTTTGTTGCTGACACTTGTTTTACCTTGAGCTGTTCCACTCGATATCGCATTGAAAAGTGACCTATCTGTTGAACAGCCTGTCAGAATGAAGTGAATACAACACTGTTCAACCGTCTAACCGTTGAGAGCACTTAACCGTCTAGCCGTCGTGACCACTCAACTGAGTCTAACCGTTGCAACAGTTGGACTCGGTTGAGTTGCAACAGATGGACTCGGTTGAGATGTAACGGTTAGACTCGGTTGAGTTGTAACGGTTAGACTCGGTTGAGTTGCAACGGTTAGACTTGGTTGAGTTGTAACGGTTAGACTTGGTTGAGTTGAAACAATTATTAGACTCGGTTGAGTTACAACGGTTAGACTCGGTTGAGTTGCAACGGTTAGACTCGGTTGAGTTGCAACGGTTAGACGCGGTTGAGTTGCAACGGTTAGACTCGGTTGAGTTTCAACGGTTAGACTCGGTTGAGTTGCAACAGTTGGACTCGGTTGAGATGTAACGGTTAGACTCGGTTGAGTTGCAACGGTTAGACTCGGTTGACGCGAAATCAACCGTGCAGGAGTTCGCGCAGCAGCGGCGTCATCGAAGCGACTGCCGCGAGTCTAAAGCCCTCTGCTTCAATCTCATTTGGGATACCAAGAATGCTGGAGAACAGCGGACGAATAAACAAAAACTTCCAAAAAGTGGCTCGCCTCTAAAATAAAACGCGAACCAGGACTGGAATGGCAGGCCGGATCGGCAGCACTAGCAATGCATCCTGCATTCCACGCTTCAAATTTATTTCATAGCCTTCGTTTTTATTCACATCGGCTCTTTTGAGGGGGAATTTTTTTAGGGCTCCCGTGAAGAAGAGGGGGGCGAAAGAAGAGGGGCATGGAGGGGGCGGCTGGTATGGGTCATTTTTCCCCTTCAGGCCGGGGTGTAATGTTCTCCATTTCAAAAACACGATTTATGAGCCCAACAGTGGGGAGAAACGGGAGGTTGAAGAGGGGGAAGAGGGGATAAAGGGGGACTGCGCAAGTTTTCCAACTAGCATCGCTTCTACGGTAACTGGGGTTTTTATTGCAAGGCCGCAATGTTCCAACGCCGTAACATATTTCCCGTAATTTATGATTGGGGTTGATATAAGATAGGGATCGAGAGTTCACCTTCAATATTTTTCTTGTGGTGATCTCTTACCAAAATACTGGGAAATCGTGATTGATACTGAGGATCATTGTGAATTTCAAAATGTTATTATTAATTGCTCGAACTTGTTTCTACACTATGCTGAGAAATGGAAAAAATACCTTCTTCCGCGATTTGGACGTGCCTTTTCGTATCATACGGAACGTACGGACAAATTTCCGTATAATTGGGTTAATCTCGCAAAAGCCGCCGAATGATTCCATATTACCTGTGTAGATAATTTACATGTGCTACTTCTATGTTCCAAATACTAGGCGAAAGAATCCAACAATAATTCCAACACAATGAATATTTATTTTACTTCCAAAGGCTTTTACGAGGCTGCGAGGCTCACGCTTGGTTTTTTTCGCCCGCTTTATATTGCTTTTGAGAAGCTCGAGCGCCGCCGCGTTTTGTTGAAGCAAAAACTCGGAATATTTGGCCGCTCGGCTTGGAAGCAGCAGCGCTATGATCGAGGGCGGGCTCCCCGCGCCCCAATTACCATACAAAATCCATACCCTTAACTTTACGACGAGTTTTATGGCATTTCCCAGACAACAATACTTTGTGGCCCAGGGAACTTAGATAAAGGGAGCGAGGGGAGAATGAAAGCTGGGCTGGTGGGGATCTACCGACCCGCGATTGCCAAATACGAAGCTGGAAAATTCAGAAGCAAATTTACGTTGGTGGCCGGGGCGAGCGATAGCTTATGAGCGGATTGAGGCTCGCTCAAGGGGAGCCTGATTTTTCCAGCGCCTAGTGCCAGAATTTGGAAAAATTTGCAGAATTTTTGCTGAGGAAAACCAAAGTCGCTTGTTTTTGGCACTGGAGTTTGTATGCTCCTGAATTTGCGAGGACTGAGTTGAGCTGGAAATGAGTCAGTATTTTTTGTGATATCATTAGGAAAAATTGTAGTCATTCCCCTTATTAGTATCAGCGGAAATATTGTTGACACTTTTAAGAAATGCACAGCAAATAAATAACTCATGCAGAAGAACCGCGTTGTCGTTCCATGCCTCATTTAAATTAAAATTCGTTCGTGCCAATACAAGCGTCATCAACACTTTAAATGATTACTTAAAAAAATCTAAATTTCAATTTGGTAACTTTGCCGTGGGCGCTTCTGAATTCTGTGATAATATATTATGCATTTTTAAACACAGAGACTTCTGATTATGTTTCAGTTATTCACATGAATGAAAATGTTTGGCAAATGCAAATTAGTGATAAAAGGTCGTCATTAGTTGATTCAATTCAGAGAAGACTTTTGGCTAAAAGAGAAGGTACGTTTTATCAATACAGCAATTACAGGCTGCGACCATATCTTTGGTTTGACTCTTCATTTTAAGATATTTTGCAAAATCGCTTAAAATTTTCCCGATGTGCGCAGCTCAAGCCTTAAAATTTTTGATGTAATGTTTGATGTTGATTCAAAATCCAATGCATCTGGTTGATGACCCTAACCATTTCTAGTTGTTTTCCACGGAGGCTTTGCAGCCGTTTTCAATGGAATTGACGAGAACTGAAATGAAGTTCATGCCACGCAAATTTTTTCATCGTATTCAGTTTTCAAGGCCCAAGCAACGTTCAAATGTCACTTTAGTCCAGCCTCGTGGCAATTTCCAGCAATACTTCTCAGTAATAACAAGAGCAACGGCCCTAAAGTAACACAATTTTATCAGTAATGACATAAAGACATGCAGCCTCTGACGTGTTATGGACGACAGACATGATAAGAGGTGATACCAGACCGGGGTGTGGTCCTAACAATCAATTAGCTTCAAAAGTCCTACAGAAGTTCTGCTGCAAACACAGCATGGCTGCGCCTGGTGATGGACACGGAAGAGACGCTCAGACGACAGTTTTTTCAGGCCGCCTCAATTGTCGCCTAAATAGAACCATAACGTGCGTGGCAATCATATATATGAAGTCAATTACATGAAGATTCTTGGTAAAGATCCAGCACATTTTGACGGATACAGCTGAGTTACTAAATCAGATATATTTTCATTTGCCCTAAAATTTGTAATCAAATTTACTCAAACAATTTAGTAAGAGATATTTTCTGAATTTCAGGCAGAGAGTCAGTGTGGCGAGTAGGATGCGCGACTGAAACCAGTTCGCACTTGTGAGAACACTACTAAAACTATTCATTGAAACTGTCTAATCGATTTTAATTTTATTAATTTTAAAATTTATAACTAAATTCTCTTTTATACTGTCCAAAATGTCGAATGTCCTAAACAATTTTATAAATGACACTGGTATGTGACTGAACTTTACGTGGTTATATTAAATTATTGAGTAATGAAAGGCGTACGGAGATCAAATCTTTGCTCGTAAAAAGTGATGTATTTGCGAGCGGTGCGCGAGAAAGATGGCGCCGATAAGACCAAGTTATGGCGGGACCAATTTCCAAGGGATTCGAAAAATCGCACCAACTCGATGGCCAGAATCTCGAGGAGGGAGGAGGCAGGCATAGGCTTTGATAGGAGTAGAGGCGGCGGGATGGTGTGTGAGCTCACCATGAAGTTTAGCATGAAGTAGTTGGTATGCTGAATGGTATACCTGAGTCCATTTTAAGATGACACTTTAATTTAAGCTCGATGATACATTTAAGCACGATTTTGAGAGCCGGGTTTTTAATAAAAATGGATTTTTGCACCACAAAAATGAAAATAGAGCCCCGGCATTCGTGGTTGGTATGTATTCTGATTGTGAAGGGATTCACTTCAATATGAGAACAATATTGTACGTAGGTTTTGTTGTATCGTTCCGTAAGTATTCAGAAATATGCCGCCTCGACTTCACATAAACTTTGGGCTAGGGCTGTGCTTAGGGAAATGAGTGGAACATTGTCCAAATAGCGATACACTCTTTACCCTTGAGTGGGCCATCTACATGACCCAGTTTTTACCGTCAAAAAGACGCATCAGCGCTCTATCCGCTCTTTGCTCGTACGCAAAGTGTCTCACTATTTGCAAAATTTGAACCATCGATTTTTCTGAGTCTGCATTGCACCAGAAAATTGCGATGGATGCGTGCGAGAGATAAAATTCTAGGGAATTACATTTAAATTGAATGTATGGCATTGACGTCATTTGAACGCTTATCAGAATATTAATTGCGATGATCTTGAAGGATGTTGAAGTAGGGGCTTGAATTAAGTGTGATAAGAGTTAACATTTTTAACCCTTGATTATTATTTTATCACCTTAAATTATTTTTTATTGTTTTTAATGCTAAATGGTATATGTATTTGGATATCCTTGTAAAGTTTTCGAATATCATATTGCCAATATCTTGTATATTATATAAAAATCTATGCCTAATCACGGGATAACTTTGATCCTACCTAAAAAACTGTACACAAAACTGACGACAAATCTCAAAAACTCAACTCTCTTATTACGCTTTAACTAAGTTCTAAGGAACAGTGTCGCACTCAAGGAAATGAGTGAGTGTTTGCCCAAATGGCGATGCAATTTTTGTCCTTGTGTTTTTTTTTTTGACTCACACAAGGTTTGGTCCTGAGTTTGATCCGGCATAATGGGCATATCGGTATTTTGTTCTCTCCTTACTAGTGCTGTGGAAAGAATCGGCGTCAATATTTGGACAATATTACCCATTCGTTTTTCTTAGTACATTTTAATTGTCTTGGTTCCATATATTTTTCCGCCGCTTTAAAAACCAGATCTGCCAGGGCAACTTTTGTGACATATACACTGAAATGCTCGTGGAGGTAGATTGTAGACGTGAGGCTAATATTTGAGTTTAAAGTAGCTTAATTTTTCAGGGTCATTTTCTGTTTCAAAATTTTCGTATTGTTGTATTCTATTTACGTGTATTTTATAAAATGTCGAAAAATATTTTCGTGTTGTTGTATGCTATTTACGTATAGTCCGCCAAAGTTTCAATATTCAAGGCTTCTTAAAACTTGAAAATGAATTTTTATGCATGCAAGACGTCGTTTTATATATTATAAGTACTTGCTGAGACCTGCCTTTATATCTATTAGCGTCATTGAAGAATTTTCATTCCCTGAAAATTTGAATATAATGCCTCTGTGGTTATTTTTCGTACGTATTTCAACAAGAAAATTCTGCTATACCTAATATTAAGTAGATAAACTATTGAAGACGTCATTATCCTGATGGCTTTGAAATCTATCATGATTACTATGAAAGATTCTGATTGGAAACATAACATAACATAACATAACATAACATAACATAACATAACATAACATAACATAACATAACATAACATAACATAACATAACAATTCCTTCAGCACAACGTATAGAGCGAAGAATGCTGAACTGACGCTTTCAGCAGCTTCAATTCCTTCAGCACAACGTATAGAGCGAAGAATGCTGAACTGACGCTTTCAGCAGCTTCAATTCCTTCAGCATCTCAACACATTGACCGAAGTGACTGACTGTTTCAGCACCTACAGATACTTCAACACCTTCAGGCGCGTTTGCTGATCCTATGCCTTCAGCGCCCTCAAGCGCTTATGCCGACCTGACGCCTTCAACACCTTCAGATCCTTCAGATTGAAGGTTCTTTTCAAAATTTATCTTGATTTATAAAAAATTCAGATTTTAAACTAGTCTCAAAGCGAGGGTTAAAGAATGATTCGGACTAATTTTCGGATTCAAACGAGTTTTCGTACAAATCTTCGTACAAAATATTTTTATAGCTAAATAGAAGGAAACAGTAATTCGGTAATAAAATTTACGGGCTTGTCCGAGGCGATATAACTATGGACCTTCCACTGCCACGCATATAAAACCAGACCAGAATAAATCAGACAATCTGATTAGACCCTAGAAACGATATAAGTTAATTTGAAATTGCAGCAAATTTATTATTCAATCTTGAAATGCAATAGATATGGCTAATGCTATATTTAATATGGCCATTGATAATTCATTGAAAAAATATAATTAACTAAAGCTATAGTAACGTTCCCGTTTTCTTGCAATTAATATTAATATTTCAAACAGCGACAAAAATAATTACTACATCAATTTGAATTTATCTATAAAGAATTAAAAACGTTGCTATGGCACTTTGTTATTTTTTCTGATTTGGGATAAAACAATTCATTTTTCCTCGATAGATGAAATTTTAATTTCAACATCGGATTAAAGACGATATCTGCTTTAGACACAGCCCTTCCAAACGTCTAAGTGTAAAATATCGGATTAACGAGAACGTCCAAACTTATTGATTTTACTGAGCGATTGAACCTCTGCACCTGCAAGATCTAATGAACTAAGTAAGACTGACAGCCATGAGAGCGTTAGATCGGCGGGTCAAGTCATACAAGTCATCAGAAACTTTCTCGATGAAAAAGGGCAACGTTTTTTAAATGTTCGCACCGAGGGTGTCACCCTCCGCGGGTGCAATTTAATAGAATTTTAGAGATCGATCGGGAAACCTATTGACGCGATTCATAAGCTGTTCAGCAGAGCAATCCCTAGCCTCACCTCCTACCCTTTTACTGCTGTTACCCTCTTCGCTCCTGTTACCCTTGGTTACCCTTTCCGCTCCTGTTACCCTCGCTTATCCTCTCTGTTCTTGTTACCTTCGGTTACCCTCTTCGCTCCTGTTACCATCGGTTATCCTCTCCGCTCCTGTCACCCTCGCTTATCCTCTCTGTTATTGTTACATTCGGTTACCCTCTCTGCTCCTGTTACCCTCGGTTATCCTCTACGCCCTGTAATGTCACCCTTTCCACCCTTCTTACCCGCGGTTACCCTTTTCACTCCTCTTACTCTTTGCAACATTCTCCGATCCTGTTACCCTCGTTTTTACCTGTTAAATCTATTACCTTCCTGTCTCCAGATTCCCTCTGTTACCACTGTTGTCCTCAAAACCCCAATACCCTCCGTTACTAGCACCACCCCGATAACACCCATTACCCTCACCCCCCTCCGTTACCAGTATCGCGCCTGTCAATCTAATTTATACCATCAGGAGCCTCGCAAAGTGGCAAGCTATGCAGCTTTTTATCCTTTCATCCTTTTCAGCTTTTTATACTATCATCGTCACTATTTTTTGCACTGTAACAAGCAGTTTCCCATTCATCATCTTGTTAGGGACCGCCAACAATCTCGCTTATTTTTCAGAGCCATTCATCATCTTGGACATTTTTTCCATCATCCGATCCTATCAGCAAGTGTGGTGTCAAGCAGTCACTGGGCGTTGTGTTCACATAAATAAGATTTCTTCATATTCCAGATAAATCTATTCCATACTAATGTAGACAAATTATAACTAGTTATTTCCTAATCCATACATGCAGATAAAAATTTTCATATTTATAAATTAGTTAACAACCATCTTTAAGATTTTCTCTAATATAACAATATTCATACAAATATATCAAAAGCAACTCAATTCATTTTATACACTTTATTTAGGCCAACACTAACAAACGAGGAAGACGGGATTCTCAATCCCGACACAAGCGCGTACCAGTGCTACGTGCAGTTAGTGAGTCACTATTTGGTCCAAATGCCCTGGTAATTTTTCTGTGTGCAGAAACCGAAGCAGTCCGATACGCACATTATACGCGCTTTAACAGGTCTGAATAAAAGGACTTAAAAGGTCTAATACTCATGGCTGCAGACCAGAGGTGCGGCAAGAGGGGTTGCTAATTGCATTAATTGAGGACAGCGATAAGGTGAGGGCGAGGTAAATGTAGTGAAGGCGTTAGCTTGGGTGACGAGTTGATGGCACGTTAATGCCTATGTGCGAGTCATTTAATTACTTTGTATTATGACCAGCTGAACTTTATGTTTATTATTTTTTTACTGAGCGGAATTTTACAGTTGAATGCACGATTATGGCCTATGGGGATTATAAACCTATTTTCTGCAATAAAGCTATTTAGTACGAGTTTTCATTATTGGCCAGGACATGGGGCCTACTTAAAGAGAACGATTATAATTAATTTGTTATAGCATTACTAAACAACACTTAGCTATGTAGCTGAAATTGTTTTGAGGCGAAATATGTAGGCGAAATTTCAGCCTGCGTTCAAATTCATTATCTAAATTTTCAGCGTGGCAAGCAACGAAATATGCGAACTATTGCTTGAATTCACGTCTTTTGTGGAATAATACATTTGAGTTAATAGAATTTATATATTCGATACATTCTAATTTATCGTCGTTCACCTCAGTTTTGCATATGTGTTTAAATATTATTTCATTTAACTAGTTCTCAAATTTCACGACCACATTTCATTGCAGGTCCCTCAAGATCCCTCGGCTCTTACCCTCAGTTTACGATTTAGTTTCCCTCGCTCGCCGCGGTCCCATTTTCCCTCTCGCTTGGCACGTCCCCTCATTTTCCAGCCGAGTGGCCGGCTCGGGTTGGTCTGCAAAGGCGCGGCTGCAACCGGTTATTGGGCTCATAATTCGGTTAGTCTCACCCCCGCCGCCCTTGCATAACGCAATTGTCGTGAACAGCTGCTTCCGATCATTGCTGAGACACGTGTGATGATACATGTGTCTTGATGATGTGTGATGATACACGTGTCTTAATGTGTGATGATACTTGATGTGTGATGATACTTGGTGTGTGATGATACACGTGTCTTGATGTGTGATGATACTTGATGTGTGATGATACTTGGTGTGTGATGATACACGTGTCTTGATGATGTGTGATGATACACGTGTCTTGATGATGTGTGATGATACACGTGTCTTGATGATGTGTGATGACACTTGATGTGTAATGATACACGAGCCTTGATGATTTGTGATGATACACGTGTCTTGATGATTTGTGACGATACACGTGTCTTGGTGATGTGTGATGATATACGTGTCTCGATGCTGTGAAACGACACTTGATGTGAATGGTCCCAGCTTCACTGTCGTGTAAAGACACTTGTTTCAATGTATATTATCATCATTAATATTTTAATTACCTGTTATATCATCCGAATGTACAAATTTGTACGTGTCTATCGTGTTTGGTGTAATAATACGTAACGTAGACGACTAGCCTGTTGGCTATGATTTCGTATACTCGCGCAATAACATGGAATGGCGCACGACGTTGAACCATATGATAGTGCGGCGTCTAATGATGTAGCATCTGCACTGTCCATATGACTTCATGCAATACAAGCCAGATGCACTGCGGCGTCCATATGACAGCGTGCAATATATGCAAGATGCGGCGTCCATATGATGTAGCTCTGCACCGTCCATATGACTAGGTGAAATATAAGCAAGATGCAGTACGGCGTCCATAGGGCTTCCATTTGTTTTGGACAGCACTACCGTCCATATGATATGCCACAAAACATGCAAGACGCACTGTGGCGTCCATAGAGCTTCCATTTGTTTTAGACAGTACTACCGTCCATATGAACTTGATGTGTGATGATACACGTGTCTTGATGATGTGTGATGATACTTGATGTGTGATGATACACGTGTCTTGATGATGTGTGATGATACATGTGTCTTGATGATGTCTGATGATACACGTTTCTTGATGATGTGTGATGACACTTGATGAGCAATAATGCAATTGTGTCAATTACGTGATACGACACTTGTTTCAATGATGTGAAACGACACTTGATATGAAATGATACCTGCTTCACTGTCGTGCAAAGACACTGGTTTCAATGTCTAGTATTAATGATTTCTTTAATCATTGAACCATATGGTAATGGTGAACTATCAATGAACCATCATGATCAATGGAATCATTGATCATGATAATCAATGATCCATATGGTCAATATCATCTGAGTGTGCAAATTTATACGTACCTGGCGTGTTTGGTGCAATAATCCACAGCGTGGACGACAAGTTAGTTGCCATAAATTCCTATACTCGTGCAATAAAATGGAATGACGCACGACGTTAAACCACATGGCGTCCATATGATGTAGCTTTACACCGTCCATATGATATGGCGCAATACATGCAAGACGCACTGCGGCGTCCATAGGGCTTCCATTTGTTTTAGACAGCACCACCGTCCATCTCTGTCACAGTGCAGTGACCAGCTCTCCATTGGTGCTGGACGCGCAGTCTCCACTGGCTCTCGATTGAGACATTTTACAGATATAAAGCATTTGTATTGCCGCCTATATGCCGGCTGCGCCTCCAATGTTGCGCGGGGTGATACTGATGTTGATCATGTTGAAACTGATGTTTCTGATGTTAAAACTGTTTCTGATGTTGAAACTGATGTTTCTGATGTTGAAATCGTTTTGGTGACTATGAAATTCATGTGATACCTGATGTTGAAACTGATGTTGGTGATGTTGAAAATCGTGTTGGTGATGTTGAAACTTGTGTTGGTGATGTTGAAACTCGTGTTGGTGATGGTGAAACTGATGTTGGTGACGTTGAAACTCGTGTTGGTGATGTGGAAACTCATGTTGGTGATGTTGAAACTCGTGTTGGTGATGTTGAAACTGATGTTGGTGACGTCGAAACTCGTGTTGATGATGTTGAAACTGATGTTGGTGATGTTGAAACTCGTGTTGATGATGTTAAAACTGATGTTGGTGATGTTGAAACTCGTGTAGGTGATGTTGAAACTCGTGTTGGTGATGTTGATAATCGTGTTGGTGTTGTTGAAACTCGTGTTGGTGATTTGAAATATTGGAACTATTATAAACGTTATGTTGAAACTAATTATGATTCTGAACCATCTTCAAATTTTTTTAAGACTACTTTAAGACTACTTTTTTCAATTCAAGTGAAAACTACTTCTTTTCACTTTTCAAGACTACTTTTTTTATGACTACTTTTTTCCCCACTCATGAGTATGTAAGAATTAGAAGAAGTTTTGTTCATGTAATAATGTGTCATGGTGACCCACGCACGAGTATGTGCGAACAACATGACTCAGTTGCTACTTTTCCCGACACAATAATGACCCCAACTGACCGGTAGCAATTTTCAGAATCGAATTGTCGCGAGTGATGGCGCGGCACGGCGATCGCCGCGTCGCAAGAAGTTCGCTCGACGCTGTTGTCGTCTGAGCCTTTATGAGCAGACGGACGTTATTTTATTAAGTTTAGACTCCCCAGGGCGGCGTCCGTCCACGACATTACATCGACCCCCACCGAGGTGTAGAACTCCTGCTGGCTACAGCGAGCAAAATACACTCGCCATAAAGTTATTATGGCGCAGTCGGGGTCCTGTCCTTTGCTACCAGGGACTCCAGCTGGAGGCAGTTGGTGGCAGATGGAGGCAAGTGGAGGCAGATGGAGGAAGCTGGTAGCAACTGGAGGCCGCTCCGGGTAGTTGGAGTCAACGGAAGCCAACTGGAGTCAGAGGGAGGTGGCCCCGGGCAGTTGGAGGCAACTGGAGTCAGATGGATGCAACTGAAGACAGCCGTAGGCAGCTCCTTGCAGTTAGAGGCATCTGAAGCCAGCTGGAAACAATTAAAGGCAGCTGGATGAACCTGGAAGCACCTAGAGGCAGCCAAAATCACCATTTAATAAAAGTGAATTGTAATATTGTTCATATTAAGTTGATCTATCTCCAGAATATAATATCAAATTTATTACATCACAACAATACTTCAAAACACTTGTTTCCAAATAAATAATTAAATAAAATCTTTGTGACGAATCACAGCAAATCATTCATCCAATATTAATTTATTTATATAGCGAATTATCAATGGAATAAAATCACGATTCAGCCGGCGGCCGCGCTGCCGATACTCGAGAAGTGTTCGTTGCTTCCCCTTTTCGTAGTCGGGACGCAAACAAACGACCAGACCTCGCCTTCAAACAAATGACCGCTGCAAGAGGCGATCGCAGGACCCTATATATCCTCTCCATGTTTATAGAATCTTTGGAACTATTGATGGTCATGTGACACTACGGACATTGTTCCAGGCTGTGGTGCAACACAGGACACCAGCAGTGATGTGTACGCCGAGGCATGCGAAGCCTCTATGCTGGGACTGGTTTTGGTGCCCCAAACTCAATTGAAAATCTAAGTCGGTAGATCATAACTCACGGTCTGACAATGAGGTGGTCAGGATTTTCAATGTGTCATCAGTAGCACTGAGATATTGACTTGAATGTATTTAATGCCGTAGAATGAAGTGGATTTTGAATGTTACGAGCGTGAGGTTTCCAAACATGTATACATTCGTTACCAAGTAGGGAAAATATGAGAAATATTCGTGAATAAGTTTCGTTAGATAAGAAGTGCACAGAATTTGGAAGTTCAAGTTTAACTCATGGTAATCGAAAGATCTAAAAATTAAAAAGTCGAATCGAAAGATATAAGATCAAATCTCTAAAAAATTGAAACTCTAAAAAAAAATTTACCGTTTGGGCCTAGATATTATTCGTATTCAAGTTGGTTCATGTTTGATTAAGTCATACTTGATGGGTAATATGGTAATGAACAGAATAGATTTGGTCATTAGACGATTCGATTTTTTCTCACTGTATTTCTCACATAAATAACACAAACTCACATCTACAGGCTGCTCTGAATTTCAGTGAAGGATAAATTTTATTTCGTTGCATTGATAAATGAAACTTTTTAAAAGCGTTAGTTTCCAAATAGTGAAGAAAAATGAATATCATAAGAACATAAATAGTGGACATCATGTGAACAATCACCCGCTGGTAATTTCTTATGAATGAATTTTGAAAGAAACCACCGGTACCATTTACAACTTTATAAAAATCCTAAGGATTGTTCTTCATAATAAAATTACGCCCGCTGTTAATTTCATAAGAAAATAAACATTTTTAAATAAAAACAAACATAATAACTGTTTACTTCAGCAATACAAGGGAATAGACATGCAAACTGTTGGTGCCGGAGTGAGGGAGCTGGAGTGAGGGAGCTGGAGTGAGGGAGTTGGAGTGAGGGAGCTGGAGTGAGGGAGCTGGAGTGAGGGAGCTGGAGTGAGGGAGCTGGAGTGAGGGAGCTGGAGTGAGGGAGCTGGAGTGAAGGAGCTGGTGCCGCTAGAGTGTTTGTGGTCATGAGCTAAACAAACAGTTAAGACACTCGCAGCCTGTGACCGCTGTAGCTGATACATTACTGCCAGAGACATGGGCCCCATACTGCCAGTGACATGGGCCCCATACTGTCAGAGACACGGGCCCCATACTGTCAGGAACATGGGCCCCATACTGTCAGAGACACGGGCCCCATACTGTCAGAGACACGGGCCCAATACTATCAGAGACACGGGCCCCATACTGTCAGAGACACGGGCCCCATACTGCCAGAGACACGGGCCCCATACTGTCAGAGACACAGGCCCCATACTGTCAGAGACACGGGAGAGGGAGCTGGAGTGAGGGAGCTGGAGTGAGGGAGCTGGTGCCGCTAGAGTGTTTGTGGTCCTGAGCTAAACAAACAGTTAAGACACTCGCAGCCTGTGACCGTTGTAGCTGATACTTTACTGCCAGAGACATAACCCCATACTGGCAGAGACATGGGCCCCATACTGTCAGAGACACGGGCCCCATACTGTCAGAGACACGGGCCCCATACTGCTAGAGACATGGGCCTTATACTGGCAGAGAGAGGGGCCCCATACTGTTAGAGACATGGGCCCCATACTGCCAGAGACTTGGGCCCCATACTGCCAGAGACATGGACCCCATACTGTTAGAGACACGGGTCCCATACTGCCAGAGACATGGGCCTTATACTGGCAGAGACATGGGCCCCATACTGTTAGAGACATGGGCCCCATACTGTCAAAGACATGGACACCTTACTGTCAGAGACATGGACACCATACTGCCAGAGACATGGGCCTTATACTGGCAGAGACACGGGCCCCATACTGCCAGAAACATGTGCCTTATACTGGCAGAGACATTGGCCCCATACTGTCAGAGACATGGGCCCCATACTGCCAGAGACTTGGGCCCATTATGCCAGAGACCGGCTTAAAAAATAATCATGGAAAATAGTACCACAGAAAGAATCCAAACAATAAATTACATTGTGTGTGTTCACTTCATATTATGGATATACGTATACACTTTAATTAAAAATTTGTCTTTAAAATTTTATTTGAACATTGATATCTCATCGATGTAAATACTCGTCAGGCTGTAAGATAATATAAGATGAAATAATTAATGCTGAATAAATGGAATTAAGAGACAAAACATGGAAATTCGTATCGATAAATCGCATTAAAAAATAGAACTAGATAGAACTATAATTAAAGGTAAATATATAAATAAGATTTTCCGTTTGATGGATGAACGCTTGTCTAAGAGAAGGTAGCTAGAAAGACGCAGGCATTATGCCATTACATGAAACATTAAAGACACTATGTCTTAGAAAAGAAAGATTATCCAAGTAATGCATTACCTCCATGAATAACCTTTTCGTACAGCAGAGAAACTGTGATCAATCTCTTTGCAATGACCCGTGATAAATCTCCGTACAATGATAAACGTTTATCCATGTAAGGATAAACGTCCATTCAGCGCGCAGCCATCGGTGACGATGAATAAGTGATTATTATTACTTAAATTTATTAGCCATAATAAAATTCGATTATTAATAAATGCTTCTACACAAATAATTCAAATTCAATCCATTCAGTAGCGACCCATGAGGATTTTTTCTCTAATTCTGTTGCGATAAATCATTAAAATTAATTTGATTTAGTAGCCATGTTTTTTAGAATTTAATTTTATTATAATTTATTTCAATCAGTGACGATATATAATTTCAATTCATGAAAAATGGAACATAAAACTACTTTTCATGCATGAAATTCCACAACGTGAATTTACATAATTATTGTCATTGATCTTACTAGTGTTAGGCATATTAGACTTATTCAAACTAATATTTCCATAAATATAAAATTATGAAAAAATTTAAATTTTCTGCACATGATCAAAAACTTACCTTAAACCCGCCATGTTTCGAGCTCTGGGCTTCATGAGGTCGTAAAAGAATTGCCTCAAAGACCTCGTCGAGGTTGAAACTCCGTGCAAGTAACTTTTTTTTTAGCAAGTAACTAAAGAATTTCGGTCGAAGTCTCCTAATAAAAATGCTAATGACGGCCTCATATGAATATTCTTTTTATCGAAACTCCATCAGCTCCTAGTGAGCGCCTCCCATCCGAATATTTAATTGGAATTTGATGTCTGAACTTTAATTAGGGACGAATTTTAGGTCCTTTTAATGAGGTTCAGGAAATCAGGGGTTAAAAGGCAAACGGCGCGAGGGAAGAGTGAGGGGAGGTGTGGGAAAGATGGGGGAAGAGTGAGGGGAAAGGGAGAAGGAAGAGGGAAGAGTAAGGGGAGGTGAGGGAAAAGATGGGGGAAAAGTGAGGGGAGGTGAGGGAAAAGATGGGGGAAGAGTGAGGGGAGGGAAGAGGGAATTGGTGAGGGAAGATGAAGGGATGTGCTAAAAAGATGGGGACGAGTGAGGGTAGAGAAGAGGGATATGGTAGGTTATGTGAAGAGATATGAGGGGGTGAGGGTTGAGAGAAGGGTCGGAGAGGGGAAATGAGGGTATTGAATTAGTGAAGGTGAGGATAGGGATGAGGGTAATAGGCTACAGCTACGAGGATTGAGAGGCTTATTAGCAAACAAATTTTGCTATCCCATTCGTGGACTTGAACTACCTGTTATTTCTTTAATTTCAATTGCGAACATTTTTAATGCACTAAAGCAAATATTAGGGGTTGAGGGGAAAGATGGGGGAAGAGTGAGGGGAGGGAAGAGGGAATTGGTGAGGGAAGATGAAGGGATGTGCTAAAAAGATGGGGACGAGTGAGGGTAGGGAAGAGGGATATGGTAGGGCATGTGAAGAGATATGAGCGGGGTGAGGGGTGAGAGAAGGGTTGGAGAGGGGAGATGAGGGTATTGAATTGGTGAAGGTGAGGGTAGGGATGAGGGTATTGGCTGCAGCTACGAGAGTTGAGAGGGTTATGGGCAAACAAATTTTGCTATCCCATTCGTGGACTTGAACTACCTGTAATTTCTTTAATTTCAATTGCGAACATTTTTAATGCACTAAAGCAAATATTTATAAGAAGTAACTATAATAGAACTTACTTAATTCTCATAATGCAAGGATTCCCAGCGAATAGCTGATTCTCTAAAAAAACATCGATTTTATGAGATTTCACAACCAGAAGGCTGCAATTCGATGTTTTACTAGGACCCAAACACTAATAATCAGAGTTGAATTCAAATTCGATCCTATTCATCTAGAAATAAAGTGAAAAAGGTGCCATTTATGAATGAGAATGAATACAACTTTCCGTGAACCGAAAAGATATTTTTGATTCTTACGAAGAAAATGTTGTGCCAATGTTGGTTCTTGAAGCTCTGTAATCGATTAAAATGGCTAAAAAATTTCAAATGCAATAAAAACCTAAAATTTTAACATTCCATGACGAGTGCGGAAACGGAGGCGCTCTCTTTCATCGTCGCTTCTTCAAGTTGCAGGCGAGGAACGCGGTAGCCCCAAAAAAGTTACTTTGCAAAACTTTCGCGCCTTGAAAAATTGAAAAGAACTTATCAGGAATTTTGCAATTAAGGCAGTCGATACTCCACGACGTTCAACTCTGCTTCTATGCACGCTACGAAATTTCGTTTTCCGAACGCTCTCGATGAAGTCAATTCGTATATTTGGTTTGTCAGTTCGTAAATGTGCTTTGTCAATTCGTAATATAATAAAATAAGACAACATTCCGATTAACGGATCATAAATTTTTGTGCCCATTCCGTTGAGCATCCATTGGCAATTACCAAATCTGAATGATCGGGTCATCACAGAATTTCAAAAACACTGCATGCGATTTTTGCGTCATTATACTCAAAAAGATAATGGAAAATGTAGAAAATTATTAATATTGTAAAGCACCAGACAAGCTGTAACCCATTGCTTTGATTCAATAATCAGAAAAGTATATCTGAAAACATTACTCCTATTGTTGCAAATATTTCTCAAATGTTTCTATTCTAGTCTCCCAAAAAAATATTCTCTCCCGCAATTTTTCTATAAAATGAAGAAGTTTAAAGATGAAGCCGCAGCCCAAGCCAAGTTATGAGCCGCTGCTCAGAAGCTGACGAACTTGAAGTAATTGGTCTTCATACAGCAGATCAAATTTTCTTTCTCAAGTCCCCCTCTACTGGCAGCCCATCATCTTAATTTGAACGCAAAGTTAGGCAAGTTGGAGCGCGTCTCGGGGGCTGAGACCCCCATAGGAACACTGCTCCAGCCTCCATCATAATGAGAGTAGAGCCAAGGTGCCACTTTAGTGACAAACTTTTGATGAATTACTCCTGAGAAATGCTCGATAGCCTCCTGAATTAGCGACATCCTGCATCGGCGCTCGCTATTTCCATGAATCTCATGCCGAGTCTCGCGTGCATCTGTTAACGCCCACGGCCATACGATTGATGGCTTTGTTAAGACTTAAAGACTTTGTTAAAGACTTAACAGTCGAGGGATTCGTTGACATCTGAGATGCGGCGTTGTAAAGAGATGTTCAAAAGGATTATTATTTATATACATATATGCGAATATATGAGTTAAGCTCTAATAAGATTCTTTGTAATTTGCAGCTTGAAAATAAATAATTTGCCAGGCCATATTTGATTTAATTTCAATAATTTGCTCGTCCATGCAAGTGATTTAAATGACTTACTTTAATCATTCATTAAGCATGGTGAGTCTGTTTATACTCATTTAATTGCTATGATGAAGTGATATCTTAATGAGTCATTTAATTCAATTCTTAAGCAAGGTGACTGCACTCGACACTGATGTTATTAAACTGATATACACTTAATATCTGAACAACATGAAGTCCCTAGTTGACACTGATATTATATAACGCAAGTACACTTAGTATATCAGCAACATGGAGTCCCTAGTTGACATTGATATTATATAACTCAAGTACACTTAATATATCAGCAACATGCATGGAGTCCCAAGTCGACACTGATATTATATAACTCAAGTACACTTAATATATCAGCAACATGGAGTCCTAAGTCGACACTGATATTATATAACTCAAGTACACTTAATATATCAGCNTCAGCAACATGGAGCCCCTGGTCGACACTGATATTATATAACTCAGGTACACTTAATATATCAGCAACATGGAGCCCCTGGTCGACACTGATATTTTATAACTCAAGTACACTTAAAATATGAGCAACATGGAGTGCCTTGGCTGGAGTAACTCCCCCATCACACCATGACAAAAAAAAGCACCAGCAACTCGAACAAAAATGAGCCCAGGATATCAGCGCCTCTTAAAAACCGTGCGCTGACATTACACGCTTATTAGTGACATAATTTGAGCCACATAAAAGGTGCTGCTGCGAGCAAAAGACTTGATGCCATCAATGGTGCCTGTGAAAAATGTCAATGAGTCGCACGCGGGGCGAGATGAAGAGCTGTTTTTCCAGGGAAAGAGAAATTTACGAGATTTGCGGAATTGATTTCAAAAACTTTATAGAATAAGTAACTGTTCTTCGTGCGCTGAAACACGGGGTCTCTGAGAATTTGATGAATAGTTGAATGGCATAAGAATTTCAGTGAAATTAAATTTGTGAGAATGCAAGGGTTTTTCCGTTGATAAATGAAAAAATTCATGAATGATGATCAATGAAATTTCCATTGATGAATGAAAATTTTCTAACTTGGTAGCGATGCGGAAAAACGAGCCTTTACGGATCTGGAATCATAGGTGACGTTTAGGATGGAAGTCAGAATTGGACATTATAGTACAAAATATAAGTACTAATAATAGGGCAAATACTATAGTTTAAGAAGCAGTGAGGCTAAATACGCATGCAGAACTAACATAGAAAATGTGGGCTTGCTATATTTTTCAATATTGAAAAAGTCATAGTGGAAATACGGGAACAATCAATTTCTCAGACACTAGATATTCAGACACGCTTCTGATAATTCATCAGTTTTGAAAATTGCTTACAATTATTAAATTGCTGATGGAATGAGCATATCTTAAGGGTTAAATTAATTAATAAAAGTTCGTAATTAATAAGAAATCCTATCATCACAAGCATACTAAGGCATATTAAGCACAGTTCAAGTTATATTAAATTCTATATAACATAACCTTTCTCGTTACCAAGATAATGCAAGTTTTGCAGTTCACTCGAGTAAATTATATATTTTTTACAATAAAATTACATGAGTTCTTTTTTTAGACACCGCGAAGGAAGAGAAGACGCAGTACGGCGACAATTACGACCAAGGGATTACGAGAGCTGAGGGGATGTCCTAAAAAGTGGCACGAGTGCTCTTGTACGTGTACGTGTGCGTGTTGCAGATACGTGTACATGTACGTGTTGCTGATACGAGTACACGTAAGTGTTGCAGATACGTGTACATGTACCTGTTGCAGACACGTGTACACGTAAGTGTTGCAGATACGTGTACATGCAAGTGTTGCAGACACGTGTACATGTAAGTGTTGCAGATACGTGTACATGCAAGTGTTGCAGACACGTGTACATGTAAGTGTTGCAGATACGTGTACATGCAAGTGTTGCAGATACGTGTACACGTACGTGTTGCAGATACGTGTACGCGTATCCGTTTAACTGACGTATTATTTTCACTCATTAACTTGGTTCAATTTCACTCCGAAATGTATTGATTTTCAATAATTATATTTGTTTTTTCATTGTATTGGAAACTTCTATAAAAACAAATCCATTCTGTTTCCTCCGGACGGATGCAGCCTATAAATTTCAGAATAATTTTAATAATTTGGACAAATAAAAATGATGGTGACAAAAAGATGGCCAACGATTCTTCCGATTTTTAATTTTTTACCACGAAAAAATTCTGTCGTATTGATTTGCCAGTTCTTAATTTCAAAATTAATCATTCATGTAACTAAAGTGAATGAAAATAATCTTTTGGGTTTAGTTTAAGATCCAAATTGCTAGAACTAGACGGTAACATTACCACCACCACATGAATAGTTCTACAACACCTCGACTGTTAAAGTACTCTCTTTGTTCCGCCAAATGTTCTAAACCTTCAAACAATCATAAGTTCCAACTAATTTGACACGTGCACACAGAACTGTTCTGCACATCCGCAGTAATCCGGAGCCGTGAAATCCGCTAGGATCGCGCGTCGTCTCACAAAAGAACTTGAGACTCACAATCGAACGACGGGTGAGACAGACGCGCGCGGACGGCCGGTGACAGATTGACGGGCAGATGGTGGAGTGAGGGGAGACTTTGAAGTGATGTCACCGTCTGTGACCTGTCCGTCTCAAGTGACATTATAACGCTGATATTTATTGAACTTGCAACGAGGTAAATACGGGGTTAGGCAATGGCTAGGCAATGCTTATGGAATGTCGATATATAATCTATATTTTCAGGTAAGTGATGTGTACAACTGCAAGAAATAATGTACAACATTTTCATGCACGGGTGAGATAATATATACATATATAGCAGTGATATTTATCGAACTTTTAACGAGGTAAATACGGGGTTATCACTGCGGCAAGGCAATGTTACCGATAGATATGTAGGCTAGCGTGAATATACTATTGAGATGTTAATTTATTTATAAATTATTGTTTAGTTATTGTGAATATATACGTGGATGGTTATTCTGTTTTTACGAAATTGGGTATTAACACAATTATTCAGAATATACAATAGAGATATTCCAATTGGAAAATTAGAACAATAGTGAATAGTTTCACAAAATTTTTGCACTGATATTACAATGTGAAGCCTGCTGTATTTTGGAATGTGTGTAATAAAAATATGTTTTCGATTTCTAAACAAAGAGTCGGTCCACAAAAAATTCTTTGTTCCTTAATTAAAAAGTTCTATTTTATGTATTTTTCTTATTAATGAATAAAATTCTGTTATCTAAAATTTCGTAACTACGTTGCTCTCAGCTCAATTACTTCACGTCACATTTACTTCACTTTATCAGAGAATGTGTTCGACGATTTGAATATATTAATATATTAGTTGAACAATATTATTTATGAATACATTAAACTTGTTTAATAGTTCGGGTGAACCTCGAACTTTTTTGAAGTTTGGTAACTTGAAAAGACTTAACAAGAAATAAAGCATTTCTAAAAATAATATTTCGGCTTATTAACAGGTCAACGCGTTGTCGTTGCATTCAAATATACATCCATACAAACAATAGGCAGCTGTTCTTCTATATTATTAAGCTTTAGTTCCCATAGGTACATATTATGAATAATATAATCAATCAAGATAATGATGTTGTAGCCATTAATCAGTAAATAAATCGTACCTATTATTTATTACAAACTTAAACTTGTGCGAATATTTATTACTTGAAGTGCAGGTTATAAGTCAAACCTTCATTAAAGTCAATCGTTGAGACGCAGATCTATATGAAGAGTGAACGCAGTTCATCGCTGAAATGATAATGATGTCTCAACTAGTACATTATCCGTAATGTAAAATGTGTATTGTTTAGTACATATTTATAAACTATAAAATTATTAATATGTCTCCTTATTATTAGTAATATTTCTCCATTATTGCCTGCTGATCAAATTATCAAATTGCATAGCAATAAAATCAAATTATTATAAATTATGAAAATAACTAATTTTACTTATCAATAGCAGCTGTTTAAATGGTGATAATTTTACATAAATACATTTTTTCTAACATGTAGTTTAACCCCATCAATTCTTTTGTGTATTTTGAGCCACAAAACGCAAGCTCAGTACAAGTACATTGCATTCACAGCCACTTTGTACTCAATAAATGAATGTGTCATATTGACCAAATCACAACACACTTTATTACCCACAACACGAGCAAAGAACGGACATAGCACTGATACGCCCTTTTAGCCGGACCAAACTGGGTCAGGAAGACGCACACAAAAAATTGCATCGCTAATTGGACAAATTATCCTTCATTCCTCTGAGTGTAGACGCCACAAAGCCATTATAAGGCCAGAGAAATTTTTGATGCCGTCTCCAGCGTCTTCATGAAGCAACTCTCTCCATCTGCCCCCAGCCTTCCCTGCTCGCCTTAAACGACCTCCCAAGTGAGCAAACTTAGCCAACTCTTGCCTGCAGAAGACGTGCGAGGTCATAAGGCCTAAAACTAAGGTCATTATAATGTAATATTCACCTTGATGGCAATTTTAACTCGACTTTGGGCTGCGGGAGCTTCGGTGAAGCCCTTAGGCACCCTATTTCGGCGCCACTGCCAGACTCTGTACCGAGCAAACAACCTTCCCTGGGACCTGGCAAGTTGCGACTTAAATCTTCCTTCTTACTTGCCTCGGAACCACTTTTTGAAATTTGTTCAACAAACGTGGCTAGAGTTAATATAAAAAGAGCCATTAAGGCTGGCGACAGCAGCGTAACTGTTCTGCTTTCTGGCTCTCATGTCGAGCTTTGATATTTTATTAGCGAGCACAAATAGGAGTAAGACTTCTCAGGGGCGTGGGTCACCTCGTAATCATACGATTTTTATTTTTACTTGGGTTTTTGTTGTGTAGCAGTGAATGTGTGAGTGTATGATTTTTAATTCATATTCATGTCCTAGCCCCTGAGACATGGATTTCAAGTCTCGAGACCCACGCTCTGAAAACTAAAAGGTGATAACGACCAAATTCCGACGCACTTTCTTACATATAGCACGAACCGAGAGAAATCTGTCCATTTCGTCTTTGACCTTGTTGCTGGGTCACGATGACTCACATAAGCGTAAAAATTGCATAGCTTTTTGGACTCGTCTAACTCGAAGACATTTTAGAACTTCCAATTTTGCGGCAAGATTGAAGAGAACTTTTACTGTTTATCATATTACTATCTTTAAGACTTATAGGTCAAGCCATTGATTGATGATAGCCTTCCGAATATTTTCATAAATCTATGATTATGATTGAATCACATTTATTCTGTACAAGTGGCCACGGAACATAATTACGGAAAAATTTAAACTTGTATAATTCTTAAAGAATTATGAGAATTATGTTTATATATTAGAAATGTATGAACAAAACGCCATATATTAGGATATGAGGTGCACCGTGCCTGAATCGAGACGTCAAAAATTGGTTGATATCGTGGATAATGGTAGGTTTCTTTGAATGAATGCGAAAATCCGGATAAAATTGTGAACAACTTCTCAAATGAAACAAAAAAAATCGAGGGGACTTTTTAAAGCCCCATTGAACAAAATTATAAAATTTAAATATTTAGTAGTCATGAACGGAAGAAACTTTTGATATTTGTTAAATTAAAAAGCTTAGTAATCAAACGTTTCAAGAAACAGCGACTCGTTATAAAGTCTTTTATCATATTTCAGGTCATAATTTTGATGCGAGGTGTGGTTCTATATGTTCGATCTCACAATCAATGAGGGTGATTGTAAGGGTGATTGTGAGCGCCCATTGCTGGAATTATCGCTGCTATAATGCACCCAATGACCTCCCAGGTCTGCGTCTCGTGTACGTATACATTCAAGATACAATATTAACTGCATAAATCTTGTGCAGTTGGTTTCCAGGTACGACAGAAAAAAATATTTTCGAAAGAATTCATTATCTACAAAAACGTTTAAAAGTAGGCTTTGGTCGATTATTGTTAATCTGAAACAAAGTTTGAAGCGTCAAATTTCCGTGGATGAAACAATATGTGAAAACAATATGAAGTTTCAGGTTTTCAAATAAATTGTACATCGATTGTATAACATCGTGATTGAGGTGATTCTTATAGTTTTGTCGCTATGCAGACTAAATTTCTTGCAGCATGCGTCGTCTGGGTGACCAATATGTTAGACACAATGTTACATGATGTTAGAGGCGATGTCAGAAACGATATTAGAGGCAATGGTAGACGCGATGTTGGACGCGATGTTAAAGGTGTTATTTGGCGTGATGTTGGATAGCATTAATTGATTTCTATTTAATTTAAGTAAGAAACTACAACCGCATACCTATAAAAAAATTCGTCAAAAATGTATGCGAAATCATGGGTGTTAACATTGCTACGACAAATTAACGTATGATGAAATTATAATAAATTCACTGAAATTGAAATTTCCTCTGTAAACTAAGCATCGAATAAAAGATAGAATGTTTATAGAATAACACCGATACACAATCAGTTCTCTAACACACCCCCAGCCTGCCGCTCACAAGTCCCTCCCGATCGAACTCGAACGCGTCCAACTTTTCGACTGAGAATTCCATTAATGTGTGGAGTGGGCAATTTTTGGGGGAGGCAGCGCAATCCATTTGGTAGGAATCTTTCCGAAGCTCATTTGCTCATTAGTATCCTGCGTGCAGCACAAAACTTGCGCTCTGCTCCTATTTTTCTACATCCGCCAAAACAAAAGAGCCAAAAAGCCGACGCTGTCGCCAACAAAAATCGCTTTGGAATAAAAATTGGTGCTCGTGCAAAATTTCTATCGTCTCTTGCAGGAAAAATTGGTAGAGAAACTTATTGGAGAAACAAAAGGGACTTTTTTTCGCATTAGAATCTGAAAGTTTTTCGGTCCTACGAGCGCCGGTGATTTGATTTTGCCGCACTCACCTGAACGGAAAAAGAAATAACTGTTCGTATAATATGCTAACAATAATTGGAAGAACAATAAATTATTGTGCTCTTAATACATTAATTAGGAACATATAATGGCATTCATAATCAGCACATTAATAATTGTGTTGTTTGCAGTCATCTTGTCCGTACGAGTGTACAAATCAACGCTGTTTTGACAACAGCAGCGGAATTCGTATTTTTCATTTTATTTTCACTCAAGAATTCGGAGCAAAATATTAAGGAGAGTTAACAGCAAAGGCTCTACTAGATAAATCTTTTATAACATGAAGACTGGATCAGATCAAATTGGGCTGTGAAAAACTGAACTACGGAATTATGTTGGTCAGACGACACTGCAGGGCTCTGCAAAGTTGGTCAGAGGCTTAACAGATCGAGCTGGTCAGAGACATAGCAGAGCTGGTCAGAAGCCCAGCAGAGCCATTCAGATACCCAGCAGAACTGGTCAGAGGTCCAGCAGAGCTGATCAGAGGCCCAGCGTAGCTGGTCAGAGGTCCAGCGTAGCTGGTCAGAGGTCCAGCAGAGCTGGTCAGAGGTCCAGCAGAGCTGGTCAGAGGTCCAGAAGGTCCAGCCGAGCTGGTCAGAGGTCCAGCAGAGCTGGTCAGAGGTCATACAGAGCTGAATAGAGATCCAGCAGAGCTGGTCAGAGGTCCAGCAGAGCTGGTCATAGGTCCAGCAGAGCTGGTCATAGGTCCAGCAGAGCTGGTCAGAAGTCATACACAGCTGGTCAGAGGTCCAGCAGAACTGGTCAGAGGTCATACAGAGCACTTCAGAGGTCCAACAGAGCTGGTCAGAGGTCCTGCAGAGCTGGTCAGAGGTCCAGCAGAGCTGGTCAGAGGTCCAGCAGAGCTGGTCAGAGATCCAGCAGAGCTGGTCAGAGGTCCAGCAGAGCTGATCATAGGTCCAGCAGAGCTGGTCATAAGTCCAGCAGAGCTGGTCAGAGGTCCAGCAGAGCTGGTCATAGGTCCAGCAGAGCTGGTCAGAGGTCCAGCGGAGCTGGTCAGAGGTCCAGCAGAGCTGATCATAGGTCCAGCAGGGCTGGTCATAAGTCCAGCAGAGCTGGTCAGAGGTCCAGCAGAGCTGGTCAGAGGTCCAGCAGAGCTGGTCAGAGGTCCAGCAAATATCCTGACTTTTTCGATAGCGATCGAGATCTTATTTCTAATTTCTTTCCCCATGAATTTTCTCTATTTATCAATCGTATGAGAAATATCCTGACTTCTTTGATATGGACCGAGATCTTATTTCTAATTTCTTCCCCCGTGAATTTTGTCTATTTATCAATCGTATGAGAAATATCCGGACTTCTTCGATATGGACCGAGATCTTATTTCTAATTTCTTCCCTCATGAATTTTCTCTATTTATCAATCGATATGGACGAGATCTTATTTCTAATTTCTTTCCCCATGAATTTTCTCTATTTATCAATCGTATGAGAAATATCCTGACTTCTTCGATATGGACCGAGATCTTATTTCTAATTTCTTCCCCCATGAATTTTCTCTATTTATCAATCGATATGGACGAGATCTTATTTCTAATTTCTTTCCCCATGAATTTTCTTGATTTATCAATCGTATGAGAAATATCCTGGCTTTTTCGATATGGATCGAGATTTAATTTTTGATTTTCTTCCCCCATTAATTTTCTCTATTTATCAGTCGTAAGAGAAATATCCTGACTTCTTCGATATGTATCAAGATTTTATCTTTAATTTCTTTCCCCGTGAATTTTCTTTATTGTATGAGAAATAACCTTTCTTCTTCGATATTTTTGGAGAAACATGTTAGTGGATTTCGAGTGAAAGTTTTTCCAAACCACCTCATCTGCCGAAGACAGCTAGACAACAAAATGAACTACCACTCGAACAGTTTAAATAATTAAATTGTTAGAATAACCTACATTTTTCTGATGTTCTCTGCACTGACAATTTCTTGAATTCTTTTTCGATGTTTAGAAAGAAAAATAAACAAACTTCGCAAACCCACCCGCCCCACACAAACAGTCGCTATTCTATGGCCTGCAAAAGGCAAGAGGAGGCTAAATCCCAAATAAAATCCAGCGAGGTTTGTGAAAGACGAGCGGCCAAAATTAGCCGTAATTCCCTTTAATTGTGCCATAATTGCTGGATTTGGCATCGCAGAGCGCGCTCTCGGCTTATCGATTGGCCCCACGTACATCTACCGTTTCTTGAAGAACACCTCGGCCTGCCGCGCCGTTCGTCCGTCGCTTGGATCAATGAAATATTACTTAGGTTTCTTTACACGAGCAGTCATAATCCCTTAAGAGGTTCTGGAGCTGAGGAGACCAAACACGGGATCCCAATATCAGCTGTTGTGTCCCAGGCCTCCGGGGCCATGAGGGTCCAAGAGAGCAAATCAGTGTCGTCCAAAAGACGGCCTTAGGCTCCTGATAAACCTACGTCCAAAAATTCTGAGGCTGGCAATGTAAGATTATTTCGAGCGTCTTCTGGTCACTGTCCAGTCTTTGCTACGAAAATCTTTTAAGGAAGCTAGCTTCTCTTAGATTTCTTGTTACCTCGTTTTCATTTTGAATCTTTCTTCGGTATTAATGGCATAATGAACGAACACTTGTCCAATGTCTTCTGATCTCTTCGTTTCAGTCCACCTAAAAACAAATTTCATTAATTTTATTGTAATCCTTCAAACAATTGAAATACCGTGACATTGCCTTTCCTAAATCATGTTTTATTTATTTATTTTCAATTGAGGCATTTAGTTGTTGAATTTAATCCTACAGATTCGTCACTTCAATTTTAAAGTCCTACTGTCCTGGATTATTGCACTCACTTGGCACCCGAAAACCGAGACAGAAGCCCAGGCATCATCGGAAATTCAACCTACATATTTCTTGTCATAATAAAATAAATGATTCGAATATGCTGATTTTCAAGTAATCAAAAAGCCGGAGCTGCCTCCGTGGAATATTATTTATTTCAAATATTCGATTATGTACTCAAATTTTTACGTACAGCTGCTTGCAATCATTCTTGAAAACACGTATCTCAATAACAAATCTCTTCTCATTATTATCAGATTGGCGAAGAATCCTCAATTTAAGAAAAAATCAATTACTTTTCTTTTCTTCACTATAACTCGTCACTAAATTTGTGACGTGACTTGGCTGACCAAGCGACGAAAACGTCCGTTAAATGACGGTGCCTTTAATGGTAGACCCACTGTAGATCTTGGATTAAACGGAAAATAATTATTTGTCATTAAATAATGCGGAATAATAATTCGCATGATTACGATTCGAGGAGTTCTGTGAAATTTGAAAATGTAAAATATAATTTGAGGTTAAACAACAGTTCTGCCTCACAGCTTGCGCCAACATTAAAATATTTAAGTGGATATCTTTCTGATGTTTACAAAATAAACTGAAACATCTTCTTCAAAAATATTACTACATGCCGCTTCTAATTTTCTTGTAATCAAATGATTCGTGGGTCCAAACGTGGACGATGTTAGAAACATCACGAACAATGTCAATTGTATATAAAAAATAAAATTTCCCCTCGTATTTTTAGCAACAAGGTCTGCGTGTGTTTGCATATCTACTGTGGTCGACACACGTTATAAACGGCGAAACTTTAAAACTCGGTGGCCGGCAGAGCGGGACGCCGAGGTCGCTTTGGAGCAGTTTTAAGTCGTCATCAGCTTCCAATATCGCTAATGGCAGCCGCTTTGTGAGACTTCCGTCGCCCCGATTATGAGGTAAAAATTTCCTCACACAAGGAAGGGTTAGCAGCGCTGAATATTACGGACGGCAAAACACGCGTCGCGGACAACGCAATTCATTTCCTAAGTTCAACTGAGCATTTTCCTAATTACCATTTCGGAGAGCGCACGCGTGCCGCTGTTACTCATGAAAAAAAAAACAAAAGACGGAAATAATTAATGATAAAATCATTTTGATTATTTCACTTTTAAAAGAAAGAATATAGATTTTACGAACAGCGTCTATAAGTCCGCGACTGTAATTCGTTGGATGGAGTCAATGGATCATGTTTACATAATCCAAAAATCGATATCGTCTCATTCGACATAAATTAGTAATTCGATATAAATTAGTAAAAAAAATCTCACCGAATAGGTGTCTGAATTATTTCATGTGCAGCTTTAGCAATTTCCATGAGTGAAGATACTGAATAAGCAATTATGATGAGTAAAATTGGAAAGGCATTTATTCGTTCTGCGGCTTACATATGAATATCTTGTATCAACTAGCTGCAAACTTCTTACTATAAATACAACGCCAATGCCGATATCAAGAGAGAATTTCAAAGAGGATAACGTTTTCTTTAATTAAAAGAAAATGAATTGAATTTAAAGTTATAATATTTTGAATCTATTACCTAGTGTTTCCTTCCATAATTAGCCGTTGTTTAACCAATATCTGCATGATTAAATAAGAAGCGAGTGCCACACCACTAAGTGATATACAAAAATTAGTGAAATACAACACACCGCATTCATGGTGTGGCTTGTAACTTTATTTGGTAACATAGTTATTCTTAGAGATTTGATCACTGAATAAAGAAAGCAATCGCTAATAACAAGCGATCAGATGACAGACAGAGAAGGTCATTCTGTGACAGATGTGATGCCCTGTATAGCTCAAGAGCCTCGGTCGTCCAGATCGCTATCTTACAGACCTTCGCTTCTGGATAACCAAGTTTCCATTTCTGTTATGCACGAAGATTTGTTCAACCTGTATAAATATATAATAATTTTTATTAACCTCACGCTTCTCGCAGTTAATTGTTGTTCAGAGTTTAAGTCAAGAACTACGCTTTCATCTCAACTTTACCGTGAAACGAACATCGCTCAGATGTTGGGGCTGTCGTAGGGGTGGAGTGTTTCCCCTTCTCCTCATCTCTGGTTATCGATCATTAAGTGCATTAAAGCACGGGATTTAGCTCTCTTCATGCGAGCTTTAGACAAACAAGTTACTTAATGCGTTCCTACGTCGGCATCAGTTTCAAGAGGCCGTTAAAAAGGCGATCGCTTCGATGAAGAGAGGCTTTGGCCTTTAATGCGCTTTTGCTTTGTTCTGCACTGCTGTTTCGGCGGAGACTGCATTAAACGTTCCTGTTTGGGACCATTTCTCGGGACGGCTGGGAACTTTGTGATTAATTAATAATGAGGATCACCATCTATGCTAAGAATATTTAGAATATTTATTGAGGTAATTTTATATAAAATTCCACTTTTATTTATGCTCGGTTCAAAAACACCACTGAGAATATTGCTGCAGAAAATAATGGGTTAAATGACGAACTAAATTAATAATGACTAATTATCAGTTACGAATTTTCAGAAAGGTTGAAATAAATGGTTGAGTAAAAGAAACAAATATTTTATTCTGTAGGACTATTTATGCTACAACTATTTAAATCGGAGCGTTTACATTGCGTTCAATATAATTGCTTTCTTCTGCAATTAAATATTTCGAGCATACATAACTTTTTGTGCCAAACATGGAAATTAACAGCCTTTAAACTGTCTCACAATCAAATGCACATCATCAACTTTATTGCCTCTCTTGAATATAAAAAAATATGTCTAATTCAGAAGATATAGTAACTTCTGCATCAATACTTGGTTGCGTTCATGTTTCAGGACTTTGTTTTAAATTAAACTTAATTGAATGGATAATTAGAGTTAAAATTTATTCATGACTGCCCGAATAATTTTTTTCAATGCGTATGATTTTTTCATGTCATCGAAGATAATTTACACTACATTAGTCAGTCATTGCTGCCTCACAGAAGTGATCGATAATTATAATGTGTCCAAACGGCGATGCATTTTGAGCGCATTTTCTCATTTGTGAAAAAAACACTATTGTGCTCGCCATGTCCGTCTGTCCGTCCGTCTGTCTGTCCGTCTGTCCATCCGTCTGTCCGTCCGCCAGTCCGTCCGTCTGTCCGTCTGTCTGTCCGTCTGTCTGTCCGTCTGTCCGTCCGCCTGTCCGTCCGTCCGTCCGTCCGTCTGTCCGTCTGTCTGTCCGTCCGTGACTTCACGCTTTCGTCAACGAGAAAATGCGCTCTCTGTCACTCACTGCAGTGAGTACTGAGTTATATTTTTTGCTCTTGGCTAAGTCCGCTGACCCAGTTTAGCAAGGCAGAAGAGCATTTTAGGGCTACGTCCGCTCCATGCTCATGCTGGGGGTAATAAAGTGTGTTTCTGTTTTTACATTTTGACCCATTCATGTTTCTGAGTGTGACTCCAGGATTGTGTATAGGCAGGCACGGAAGACTGCGTTCGTTTTCAGGCCATCGTGAGACGCTCACTCAAAGAAATTTGGGAGACATCGTCCAAATACTGATCCTTTTTTTCATTTTAACATGGTTTGGCCCGGAAAAAATGCGTATCAGTTTCACGTGCTGGATGTGTGTCACTATTTGGACAATATGATCCTTTCATTTTCCTGAAAATAGTTGTATATATAACATCGACGTATCACAAGACACTAAGCTAGCTTCCCTGACTCGGCAAACTCGCTTTAATATAGAAAGAAAAACATAACTCAGTACTCACTGCAGTGAGTGACAGAAAGCGCATTTTCTCGCCGACGAAAACGTGAAGCCACGGACGGACAGACGGACAGACGAACGGACAAGACGAGCACAATAGCACCTTTTCCCATAAATGAGAAATGCGCTAAAAAGGCATAGGCATAATCGCTTAATTCTCGAACCTATAGCAGGGGATATGCTTAGATCGTCCAAAGTAGTTCTAATTTTTGCACACTCATTTTAAATGTAGGTAAGAGAACCAACGTCACATTGGGAATATTTATTTAACTCTGCTGTGCCAGTATTTATTAATCTATGGTATTTTATATTATTACATTCAATTACATTCAATAAAATAATTTTTTCAGTTTATGGCATACGAAGACGCAAATGAGACCAAAGAAGGTTCATTTCGTCAAACATGTAATGTATTATCATATATCAATCAGAGAGATGAATGCATGGATCATATTCTCCAGCTAGTGACCCTTTCATACACACAGTGCGAACCTAGAGCGTGCGTAGCACTGATGCGCCTTTTGGCTGGTCCAAACTGAGCTGGAATGACCCACGCAGAGGTGACACGAGCATCGCTATCTGGACAAGTCGCACTTATTCTTCTGAGTGATATACTTGGTGTTTCAAAGATTATTTGTTTTAAAGATGGCAATGAATGACAAAACAGTGAAAATGTTGGCTGCGTGCTTGTAAGTTAGGGATTGTTAGCAGCACCGCCTTGATTGTTAGTGAAGGATTCCAGGTGGTGGGGTCGACTTTCACTGGACATGCAATGCAAACATGGCCGTGAAACTCCAAGTGGCGGGAGGCGACCACAAAGAGCGGCAACTCGTCTGCCACTGATCGAACAAAAGAGACAGAGAGATGATCCAAACAGAACCAAACAGAGGCAAACAGAGACAAAGAGATGATACAAACAGAAGCAAACATCATCGCTGGTCAGGGTCACGCAAATCATACCTCGTCAAACTCATCCATCTTGAGATGGTCACCGCGCGGCACGGACGGGTTCTGCCCGGCATGTCGCGTCGGTCATGTTTTCTGCCCACATGGAAATTACCGAGCAAAAGTGAACGTGAGCGTGATAATTTTTTGAGGATTTTATGGTGCGATGCTCCGATGTTTGTATATAAGTTGATATGAATGTTCGGTGGCAATGTGATAACGAACTGGCTTGTTGAGATTGATTGATTAGTGAGTTGATTAATGTCCTGTGGAAAGTGCAATGAAAGTCATTGGCTAGTTGAAATCGTTTGAATTGTTCGATCAATTAGTGAAAGTGAAAAAGATTTTGTGATCCTTAAAACAATTCAGATTCTTGAATTGACGCAAGGTGTCGAGTTTCAAACACACGTTTGGACCAATCATACATTTGCAAAACCCATATAGCCTATTTATATTAATAACCGATATATATTAAACTGAAACTGAGAATAAAGTTAAATGAATGCAAGATTAATTGCAAATCAAGTTTTGCATTAAAGATTTTTTCGTTGATTCCTAATCTAATGACAGTTCAATCAAACTACGTTCAGCTATCTTATTTGTTATAGAAAATGTTTGTCTTGAATTAGTTATCTTTGACTGAGTGATATTAATTCTATTGTCAAGACTTCTTATATTGTACATGCAGTGCAGTGAGTGTGGATCAATGTGTCAATGACTGTTCAAGTTTTGACAAACTTATTTTTCACGGTATGAGCAGAGAGCGGACGAAGCACTGATGCATCCTATTTCTGGGCCAAACTGGGTCAGTGTGACCCACGCAAGAACAAAGAGGGCATCGATATCTTGACAAAGTCTCAATCATTTCCATGAGTGTGTGATGTTCTCCCATACGTCAACTACGCATCGATCAAAAATAATCCAGCAGGATGGACACTTCTAAAATAACTTATTAATAAGAACTCATATTATACGTCTGTATAGTTAATTCTACGTAATGACCTACGCGATAAATATATATTGACAGAACTTTCTGGATAAATAAATTACCAAATTACTTAAATAATAATTTAATATACAGATGGATGATATACCACCTTCCATCCTAATATACTGACAATTATGTATGACCAATGTCTTGTTGCGACTGTTTTTACAACTTGATAATGTATATTGATCATATTCCTTCATGCAAATACTTTTATGACAATAAATTTCAAATTTGAGACACACCAGAAATAACTTAACTTTGGTAATATGTAGGTACTTTAAGCCTTTACTTATATTATTACGAATGTTATATATTGTCTATTTCTTATCTCAATGTTACCTATTATCTTTTTATTTTCTCTCAGTTACCTTTTGTCTATTTCCTATCTTAATTTTTCAACAATACAAAACAGCTGAGCGGAAGGGGACATTTCCCCGTCATTTATTATAATGGCTTATGGAAACCAAAGTCTGTCATTTTAGATTTTCTTTTGTTTTCAATACCCTTTATCTGGTTAAAGTTAGCCATTTTTGGTCTTAACTGCAGGAAATTTTCTGACCATTTATAATATCAATATGAAGGTAAAGCATAAGAGCATATATAAATACCAAGAACGCTGAGCATTATATAATAGTCTAAAAACATATATGCTCCTATCATATTTTAAATATCATAAATCTATCATGAAATATCTTGGTATATTTGTCTGAGGAATAAGTACATCGAGTCTGCGGTTGTAAACTCGGGTGTCTTGCTGGATAATATTTAATTTTTTTTAGAAAAAAAAATTTGAAAGAAATTCAGTTTTTTCTTGTTCTTGTGCTACATAAGCATAAAATATGTCGTCAATTTATTTTAACGACGAATGTCGTCCGAGCCCGCAATGCCAATGTAACGAAAAAATCGCTTGCATTTCAAATTTACCGCAAAAAATCATCCAACAGATTTTACATGATGAATTTTATAATAAGCCAAATTTATAAGAACTAAATTAATATTCCTTAATATATTAGTAATAAGATAGATATTGTAATTATTAATATAGTAATTACAATATTATATTTTAACCTATTATTTCTAACGTAGCTGCTGCGCTCCCGTGAGATAGGTCAACAATTGAGTCGTGCACTCCATTCTTCAGATCCGCGTCTCTCGTTAACTACACTCCGTTCTTTATTGCTTCTTAATTTATTTTCATTTTCTCTGTCACTTTTCTCTGTTATTTTCATTTTCTCTGTCAGCTGAATTTTCATTCTACAGCGGCTGGTCCATCATTATTTCTTCTGACCAACAACCCTTAGCGCATCAGGAGAATTTACCCCCACCCCCTCCTTATCTCTCTCTCTCTATCTTTCTCCTGAGCGCGCTTGGTTCTTTCTCATACTCTCCTCTTGGGTTTCCCTCT